>NC_067492.1:11385846-11515030 GCF_947179515.1 Apodemus sylvaticus
AGATAGATGGTCAGTGAGGTGTCAACTTGGCTGTTGCTATAGTTCCAGGGACGTGATCGTTGAGATTGGACCCTCAGCAAGCAAGCAAGAAAAGATAGCAGGAGCAATGGAGGAGGAGGTCCCAGGCAGGGACAGTGGAAAGAAAAGGGAGGGGGAGGGGGGAGAGAGGGAGAGGAAACAGCTAGGACTCTGACCCCCATTTTTGTTTTTCACTTGAGAATGAACACCACGCAACACAGAGCAGGCGTGAGTCAGACAAGAGTTTCCTATACTCTGACCGCATAGGTAAATTGAAAGGAACGTATACCTAAATCAGGAGTAAGGTCCTTGTGTTTAGTATTTAGACAGGAGAAGCTAAGCTCATGTACAATTAAACTTTAGACCATTTATATTTTAAATGCTCGCTGATTTATTCATGCTGCTGTGTTAACACATTTGAAAGGAGCTTTGACAAGGCAATTGGGAATGTGCCCCGAGGAATCATTCCATGGCGGAAATCTGCGACCACACGGGCCTTTCTTTCAACCTGACATTAGTTTTTCCGATGAATTAATTGCAAATTTCAAGAATTATGAGATATCCTAAGTTATTTGTATTAGGAAATGAACAGGAAAATGTAATTATTTTTTCCCCTCAAATAATATTTGAGGTCTGAAAAGAAGCTCTGAGCTATGTCATATTTCTTGTATCTTTCTGACAGTTTGTAATTACTTTTAATGCTGCTGTTCTCTAAATTATTAATGCTAATCTGTCATGACAGGGGCTGAAGAGAACCAGCGATTAGAGGCCTCTTTGCTAGCAAGGCTGGTTTGAAATAAATGTCTTAATCGCAAGAAAACAGAGCAGCAGTTAGTTTCGTACAAATAGACTTGTACTTTCTCTCTGCTTCCCTCCTGACCCTTAAAGAAGATGCGGGCTGACAACAGTTGTGCAGTGTGACAGTCTAAGAGATGACCTCTGCGTGTGTCACCATGGATTGGCATTTGGAGATTCACGGACTCCTAAAGTGTCTCAAAAGCTCCCCCCCTCCCTAGAACTGCCAGAGTCTACACCATCTCTATTAGTCAAGGCCTCTGGCTACCAGCTCTTCCCCTGAGAGACTTTAGAATGGCAAGGTCTTCTTCTCTCCTTCTGAAGCACCACTTTCTTTCCCATTTGTCATCAATACCTTGGTTCCTACGGATTTGCCCTACTGTGTGATTTGATGGCACCCATGACAGGCAGGTCCTCTAACCCAACGAACACCAGAAACCTTTAAAAAGCTCCAAGAGACCCACGGCTCACCTATTTTTCATCTCTTTGTTTCCAGTGCTAGGAAACTATTTATGATCAGTCAGTGTCTTGGTTAGGCTTTCCCTTGCTGGAATAAAGATACCATGACCAAACCATGAACTAAAGCAACTTGGGGAGGAAAGGGTCTATTTCACCTTACAGCTTATAAATCCATCCTCCAGAGCAGTCAGCGCAGGAACCTGGAGGCAGGAACTGAAACATGGGCTGACTTCCATGGAGAAACACTACTTACTGGCCTGCTCCCAGGACCACCAGGCCAGGGGCAGCATTTCCCACAGTGGTCAGGACCCTCCCACCTCAGCCATCCATCAGGAAAATGCACCACAGGCCAGTCTGCTGAGGGCATTTTCTCAGTTGAGGTTCCCTCTTCCCAAATGACTCCAGTTTGTGTCATGTGGATATAAAACTAGTCAGCACAGTGAGGAATAGTTAGAGGATGGCTCCTGTCCAGCAGGGACATGCATGCTCACTTTAGAGGGAGAGAGAGAGAGAGAGAGAGAGAGAGAGAGAGAGAGAGAGAGAGAGAGATGAGAGAATAGTTCAGAGTTTTTTCTGCTCCTGAAGAGAATGTGGGTTCAGTTCTCAGTACCCACATCAGGTGGCTCACAACCACTGTAACTACAGCTCTAGGTGATGCAGTTCCCCTTCTGGTGACCCATTTCCTACACACACACACACACCCCTACATACTATAATTGACAAAAAGTAAAAAAAAAAAAAATCTAAAAATAAATAGTTGGAAGAGCCGCTGTAAGTTTCTATCCGTGGGCTGTTCACATTTTTTTCATCTCTAACAAACACGGTCATTCTTTCCCAGTCCTGCGCCCATCATCACCCCAGACCCCTCAAGTAGATCATGGCCTCATCTAAATTAATTGAACCACGAAGGGCAAGTGCCCATTTCATCCTTCTTTTGTCATCTTTCCTGGCAGATTTATGATTTATAGATCTCTTATTTAATTATCAATATTTCATTACTGATAAAACGCAGGCAAGAAATGGGAACTGCCAACCAAAGATCTTAGACTCTGTGAAAGCATAGCAAAAACTCTTAGTAAGAGGTGACTGTTAACGAACAGCTGCCAGACAAATCCAGAAACATCCTGAACGCCAGGGCCTAGCTCCCTTGCCTGATACGCAAGGAGTAACCTTCCGGGAACAACCTCGCAGTGTGCAACCCAAACCCGTACCTGTGCAGACACTGGAATAAAGCTCATCGCCCATGAATATATTTTCCGCAAAATATATTCTAAATTGTACCACAAAGTCCAATTAGAGGTGTACCTTTTCTCCTTGTTTTAAAATTCATTACCAACATTAATACTTGGTCTAATGTCTTGGCTTAATTTTGAGCTTTCGTTCCAAATATATATATATATATATATATATATATCAGCTGTTGCTTCTTATTAACCCCTCTTGACAGCTATTTGCTTTACATACTTTAAGAACTACGTGCTGCTGTGATCAATAAAACAAGATCCTGGTGGCCTCTTCTTGAGAGTAAAAAGGTTGTAAAGAATGAGAACCACATAGGATGTCCGGCAATGATGAAAGCTGTATGTAATCAAACACTTGGTTTACACCTGATACCCATTACTTCTTTAAGCCCATTTTGTAGATGTAGAAACTGAGGCTCACGGAGGTCGGCTGAAGTACCGACACTGACCCAATGGGATAAAGGTTTGATTCGAACACAAGCCCAGAACTGCTCTGCACTCTTTTTTTGAAAGCTCAACCCCAGAATTACAAATTAGGAAACACAGGTTTGCAAACTCTATTCACTGTCTGTAGCAAGGACACAGAAGACCGACCACCAGAGATCTAAAGGAAAGGCTGGTTTCCGGCCACCCCAGCTCATTCCTCAGCATGCCTTTTCCCTGGAAGCTATTGAAATGGCCTGAGGTGATGAATTGCATTCTGAGGTGATCTGAGTCTGGAATTTAAGGACTAGACTGAAGGGCAGGAGCCTCAGTCCTGGGCACTTGTTTGTCCTGCTTCTCTTGAGCACATGAATGCACACGTGCGCGCGTGCACACACACACACACACACACACACACACACACACAACCACAGAGTGATATCACCTCAGAGGCAGAGAACTACTCCACAGTTCTCCACAGGCAAGAAGCCTGCTGCTTCAGCACTTCCCTCCAAGTGTGGCTTTCCCTTTCAAGGCAGACTCTGAACTCAAAAGGCACAGCAGGGGCAGCCAGGGCACAGGGCCCCCTTCCTAGAGAGGCGCCATCATCCTTGAGACAGCCCCACCTCTGACAAGCATTGACTCCTCTTCCCTACTTAAAACGAAAATTAAAATTAAGTCAGAATCAGAAGCTGCGACTCCCATATCCCTGCCAAAGCCCCAGAGAACTTTTGCTGAGTTACACAAACAGAAGACATTTCTGCAGAAGCCCATTTGCATTTGAAAGTATGAAGGCATCCTAAATACGCAGCAAATGTACAGATCTATGCAGGGGCAATTAGGGACAGAAATAACCAGGGCTACTGAATTAGAATTGATGAGGCTCGGCTGTTCAAGGCGGCCACTTTCCTTACATAACCAATCCCTTCCCATCCTTGTGATGCATAAACTTTTTCCAGATTCTTGAAAATCCGGTCTTGGGGACCCTTAATGTGGTTTGTTGTGTGTTTCCACTTCTTGTGGCATTGATCGCCTGATAGTGGTATTGTGTGTTCCATTACTCTTTCCCATGATAGCCTGTGTCTGTCTTATACATTTTGTGTCACTACCATTAAATATCTCCTTAAAGGAGGCATTTGGTAAATGGTTTCCAGTACACGAATCACAAACAGAGATGGGGTATGGGACTTTTACTTATAAAAGCTGAAAAAGCGACCTGACACTTGTATCAGCTTCTGTTGTAGAAAGCTACAAGCTGAGATGTACAGGATATGCAGTGAGTACTTAACCTAGTCAGAAAGATAGAGCAAGGAAGGAGGAAAAGAGGCCAGAGCATTTTGATATCCTTAGACTCACTCCTGAGTGGGATTCCATGTCTACGTGATATTTAAAAAGGCGCATTATTTTGAATTATGTGTGTGAGAGCGAGTGTATGGGTATGTGAGTTCAGGTGCCCAAGGAAACCAGAAGAGGGCATCAGGGCCCCTGGAACTGGAGTCATGGGAAGTTGTTAGCAGCCATGGGGGTGATGGAAACTGCTGGGCTATCTCTCCAGCCCTGTGTGAACCTTAGCAACAGAGACATTTGTAGCTATACAACAACTATGATCTGCAATGTGTCTATAACATATTATTTCAATTGACCCGCCTGTCTTCCTATCATCTAACAAGCTACCGATCCATTCATCAAATTATCATCCATGAATCTGCTGCTTACATGTAACATCGCTCCAGCCATTAAGTCATTTCTCTGGGGCAGGTGAACTCTAAAGTCGGTCTCCAAGATTCTCACCCCCAGTGCTAATGATTCAAGCACACACAAATGTAGGTATTACTGGAAAGAGAATTTGGCAGATATAACTAAGCTTAGTTTAGTTATCCTTAAAATAGGGAGATTATTATGGGCTAGCCATGTGGATCCGAATGTAACTTCAAGAGCCCTTGAACTCGAAATAAGCAACAGAGGGGTGGCAAAAGAGAAATCGTGGCTTGTCCCGTGGAGGCTGGAAGGGGGACCAAAGCCTCACACAACAGAGAGGTCCCTGAGGACAGCTGAGCTGTGAGGAATCCCAGTCTTAGCACAAAAGGAGCAGAACTGCACCTTAGAACTGAACCTACAAGAAGGGCACACCCTAAGGAGTATCTTGATCCTGATTTTATGAAACCCAGAGCAAGAACTTAACTAAACAATCTGTGACTTGCACAGCTACTTGACAGACATGTCTCCCAGATATGGTGAGCCTTGGTTCCAACACTCAGTGGGCAGAGATGGGAGCTCAAGATGAGTCTGGGCAACAGAGGAAGATTCTAAGTTAAATGAAAGCATAGAGCAACTCATGCTCTCCTAGCACTAAAGCTATCGTAATCCGCTACAGCAACAACGGAAAACAATGGGAAACAACACAATTTGAGCACACTATCATCAGTCTATCAACTATCCCGGCATTATCTATACAACTAGAATCTTTATCCCTTCCCCATTAGCCATCTGAATGGTACCTGTCTATCGTCTGTGTTCTCTCCCACTTCTGCCCACAAATACACAGGATTTTACCATCACCGGGAAACCTGGAAAATGAATTTGTTAAGACTGTAGAGCCTGCAATTAACCTGGCCTCGGGTCTTATCCTATAACCATGCACCTAGCTTCTGCTCTCTGCGCAGTCTTCATTCTAACAGCCTGATCTGCTCTGGGTCCTGACTCCTCTGCCTCCCACAGCATCTACTATACCATCCTTAACCACGCCATACCATCACCCCAGCTTGTAACCAGTACCCTTGAGGCCACAACTGTTGGGAAAGGAATTGAGCAAAAAATCACCAGGACACGGTACACCTGCCTCTGTAAACATCGAGGCTTCAGTTCTCAATGGGTGTTTCTCTTCCCTTCATAAAGTCCCAACATCATTATTAGTAAGAGATGCCCAAAGCAGGAAGCTCTCAAGTGTGTGCCTTACTCTGGAACTAAGATGGAACTCCCCTGGGAGAATAGTTCCTGCAGGGAGTGGGGGTTGTGTCTGCTAGGGTGTGTTACCTCGCTCAGTAGCACTGAGGTAATATTTCCTTATGAAAAAAGATACTGTGCTATCTTTCCAAAATGACATAACAGAGTCAAAATGACCACATAAATCTACCTTCAAAGGGAGTAGAGTTGTAACTATCAAGCCCTTGGAAATGCAGGGTTTGCAGCGTGTCATTTGCCACTACATTAGAAGATTTTATAGAAATGCATTCATGTGGATGTTAAAAGACAGACATAATATGGGCCTTTGCTTCATTCCAGGCTTTGGACACATGGGCCTTTCTTTACCCACATTTCCTCCTCTTCCTCTGAGCTTGACAGAATATGCCCAGCTGTGTTCTGCACCTGTAGATAAGAGGTTAAGCAAAATTGGGGTGTTAACTCAGCTTTGGGGAGTTACAGTTTGCTTAGAGACCTTAACTCCAAAAACCAAGACAGATGGTTGGCGATTGATAAACAATAGCTGACATCACCCTGTGGCCTCTACATGAATGTACACATATGTGCATATGTGCCCATAGAGGTATACCTGCACAGACACACAATACGCACATGACCCCATATGTAGGTATACCTATATACACATGCATATACGCACTTACAGACACATACATATGCCAATACATACAAGTACAAATAATTTTTAAAATAGATTATAGATAAAATTATTATAAAAATAAAATCTGTTCTATAGTAATAGAGTCAAACCCAAGGCTGTTCTTCCAACGTCTGTTGTGCTTCACTGGGGGGTGATGGGTGAAACATCCTGGCTCTTCCCAAGAGCTGTGACCCATCCCTGGGTCTCATTTATGAACTGATACAGATGGGCCCTGGTTTCCTCTGACTCCACCCAGCTTTAATGATCTGCAGATTCTAGAATGGGCTTGCACTTGGGTGTCTCTCCAGTCATAGTCCAAGAAAGAGAAGGATATCTGACTACAAGGCGGGATCGATCCGTCACCTCTCCCTCTGCACTAACCTCCCAGTGCCATCCATGCACCTCATTGCTTTTTCCATTTCTAAAGATCATTTAACACTCCATTAGTTGCTCTTGGCAATGCTCTAGTCTCTCCAGGTAAGTGAGGAGAGCGGCCGTCAAGGTGACCTCTCTGTACAAAGAGCGCACACTTCAGGCTCTGGAGAGCACTTGGCCAGCCTGTCGGCTCTGGGACAGGGAGTTCCCATGCCATCAATGCCACCAGGAGAAAGAATCCAGTTTCCCAAGAGGCAGACATGCTGAGTCGCTCTGGACTCTACCGAAATCACCAGACTGGAGCTGGCAATTCAATGACACCCTTCCGGAACCATCCACCCCAACCCTGGAGCCCCTGGGGGAATCAAACAGCAGGGTGTCAGAAGAGGAAATGCAGTTCGAATAATTTGCCAACTGTAGTTAATTGTGGAGCTGGGCTCCCAGAGTGCTGGGGTGAAATGTGGTGGAAAACAGGTCTCAGCTCAGCAGGAAAGAGCACTGATCAATTAGTGATATCTGCCAGAGGTCAGGGGGTCAGAAGAGGCAGCAGGCTCACTGCCTATTCATAGACCCTCATGATAGCCAGTCATCTCATAGGCTCTGCAATTAAACCTGTCTTGGGTCAAAGCTTTGATCTCCCACCTCCTAGCTTACTAATAGGTAGTAAATTTCTTAAAATTTCTGAATGTCAGCTAAAATGGACTCACGAGAATAAAGACCAGTTAACTCATTAGAAATTATCACGAGTTTTCCAAGATGACAAACAATAAAAAGAAGACCATTAAATAGACTAAGGGAGATGTGTCTGCCATCTCCTTACCCCTTGGATGGGGGCAGAAGTCATAGACTGGCATCCACAGGCACAATTTCACCTTTAGCCTTGTTTTCATTGGCCTGCGATGTTGGCTTGCACCGTCTAAATACTTTTGGAATTAGTTATGAGTTTATTTAAAGTTCCCTCTAAAAGCTTGGTCTGAGGACATTGGCCCCATTCCCAACTGGCAGTGGCCCATGGAAGCTGGGGAGGGGCCGCTCCCTATGGGCGAATCGGAACTCTCTTCTTTCCTTTCCTTTGTGATGGATTTGTGCATTCAGAAAAGCGCATGGAGTAGAGCTCTGGTTTGAAGAGTGATTTGAAAGCAGCATCCACATAACCAAAACTCTGGATCAACAGATAACTGACAGCCAGCTCCTTCAGACCACACACCCTGCTACACAATCTCAACCTCAACCAGCCTCCAGGGATAGCCACTTCCCTGGCTTCTGCCATACCTGGTTTCTTGCTTCTAATATTTTTACCAAGTAAGTAAGTATCCAGGAAGTACCTGGCATTGCCTACTTGGACAGAAAGTGACATTGGGTAGCATTCTTCTCTGCTGTAATGCTCCTCAACCAACATCATAGTTGACACAGGCCTGAGCTGTAATATCTTATTGCTGGACAGATGACAGCCCTTCCGTTTCACTGCTATCTCCCTACCTGGCCCTACTTAGACACTGGGATTTGTGTGTTCACATCATGACAGACAGGTCTCCCATACGGAGAAATAACTACTATTAACCACAGGTTCTGTGGTCTGAACACACTAGGCAAGACCCTCAGCTTATCCTGAAAGCCCTGGGATCTACCATGTTCATCCTTCCTGGAGATTCAACTCCAGAAAGTTATCTGCACATCTTTTCCTCCAGTCCTTCAAGTCCCAGTGGCCTTCTGGGCCCTTCCATTAAGTGATCAGGCCACTCAAAGATGACCACTCTGTGTTTATTGGTCCCTTCTCAGTCTGGAATTAAGAGATTCAGGGAAGCTCAGGCCAAGTCTTCCATCCAGGGGCATGCTGGGCAGCTCACAGCAGCTCCATCCCTGGCTGTTTGTTATTACCGTGGCTTTATGAGGCCAGGGCCAGCTCTCAATCTGTGCTGACGACTCCTCCGCCAACCCAATTTGAATTAATTTGTCAAGCAAAATTTTGTGAGCTAATATATCAGCGGCATTACAGAAGTAAGATCTATGACTTCTGCCGAGATCCTCTCGTCTTCTAATTTAGCCATTCTATCAATAAAAGCAATCAAGTTTTCTTGGCAAATTTTTCTTTATAAATCAGCTTTATGGGTCATGGATTCCCCAGTCCTCCTGATGTTTATGGATTTTCACTCCTAATAGCTGTTCCATTGTTTCTCTACAATGGAAGGAAGATATCTGAGGCCACGAGAATGAGGAGTTTCCCAGTGTGCTCCAGGAGGGCTTTGATGATTTGTATATGCTTGGCCAAGGGAGTGGTAGGGAGTGGTACTGTTGGGAGGTGAGGCCTTGTTGGAGTGGGTGTGGCCTTGTTGGAGTAGGTGTGGCCTTTGTTGGAGTGGGTGTGGTCTTGTTGGAGTAGGTGTGTCGCTGTGGGCATGGGCTTTAATACCCTTGTCCTAGCTGCCTTCTGCTTGCAGCTTTCAGATGAAGTTCTAGAACTCTCAGCTCCTCCTGCACCATGCCTGCCTGGGTGCTGCCATGTCCCCCACTTTGATGATATCGGACTGAAACTCTGAACCTGTGAGCCAGCCCCAATTAAATGTTGTCCTTATAAGAGCTGCCTTGGCCATGGTGTCTGCTAATGGCAGTAAAATCCTAAGACAAGGGCCAAATAGACCCATCCCAACAATTCTTAACAGTAGGATAACATCCAAGACCTTGTCTCTCAGGCTGGATCACAAAAGCCTTAGTCTCCAGAGCCTAACTAGACAGACTCCCTGACTCATTCCTTATGTAGGATTCATTCTTTTTCATCCTCTGTTTTTATCTGTCTGTGATGGTCCTAGGACAACATGGAGGTCCTTAGGTCAAGAGGGCAAGAAGCCAAGGTAGTAATGTCCAGTATTGCCCTATCACAACTCCAGCAACGAGCTCACTAGGTCGCTTGCTCATGGTTTTATTCCCATTCATTCTCTAAACATTCTTATTCTCTCTCTCTCTCTCTCTCTCTCTCTCTCTCTCTCTCTCTCTCTCTCTCTCCTCCCTCCCTCCCTCCCTCCTTCCCTCCCTCCTTCCCCCTTCCCCTCCTGCTCCCTCTCCCCCTCTCCTCCTCCCTGCTCCTTCTGCACTTTCCCCTTCCTCTGCCACCCCCAGTCACCAAAAAACATTTGGCAATGTGTGGTCACATTTTTGGTTGCTAGAACTCAGAGCCCATGCTACCAGTATGTAGCGAGTAGAGGCCAGGAGCTGACACTGCACACTGAACAATATACTGCCCCCATCACAGAGAACTGCCCACCTCAAACACCAATGGCACCGAGTAGGTGGGAGAGCTTAGTCTATGGCCACTGCTTTGTGAACCTGCAGTGAATATATTCTTTTCCAGCAACAAAACTCAGTGTCTACTGTGCAAGACTAGGCTGGCCTAGTCCTTCTTGGCAGATGTGTGTGTGTGTGCGTGTACGTGTACGTGTGTGTGTGTGTGTGTGTGTGTGTGTGTGTGTGTATCTATGTACATGTATAGTGCTGATTCACAGTTAGACACAAATGTAGGTGGGGATAACCCCGGGCCAGATGGAGCACGGAACAGACAATGCCCTCAGAACTGTATGTTTCCTCCTTTTCCTGATTCCTAAGAGCGACAGAAAAAGCCAAGGCCTTTCCTACGTCTCTAAGTACATTTGTTTTCACTCATTAAAATTTCAGGTGGCTATGTTAGCCTTCCAGTGTTTTTAAGGACACAAGGAATTGCCTGTTGCTTTAGTAGGCTGATAGGTTTATTCTGCCACCTAGAAGATGTGACATCTTAGTTATTAGTCTCCAAGCCTCGCTTCTTCCTTCCTCTCCCCTAACAATACTCACCCATCGGCCATGGTCACCTAAGGATGAAGCCAGGCCTGTTCTGGCAGGTAAGAATGTGACCAATACTATTGTAGTGTGTAGCATTTGAGGATGACCTTGATAGACTGGCCCCGTAGACGCCCTGCAGGTTCTGTTCTCTGAGATTGTAAACATGATGTCACTCACATGGTTGTATTGTTATGGGGTAAAAAAAAAAATTCTAGATATAAATGTGCCCCAAATCAGTTCACCTTAGACTAAGGATGCTACCTGGATCTGCTTGTCTCCAGCCATGACTCCTTTCAATCTGTGTCTAGAAGCCAGCTACAGGGGAGGTCAGAAGTCAGAGCACGAGGCTCTGACCCTCTGACTTACAGCTTGAAGACAGAAGATCCACGGAAGGACAAGGAATGCAGGCAGCCTTTCGGAACTAAGACAGGGCTTCTGAGTAGCTCCCAACAAGGAAATGGGATCTCCCTCCCACAGCCTCAAGGAATTGAATTCTGCTAAAAAAAAAAAAAAATTAAATTAAAATAAATTTTAAAAAACCCTAGGTGAAGCCTCTCTCCAACCCATGGCTTGATAACTACTTGTAGTATGAACCTTACGTGGACGTCTGAGCCATTGTGGGCTAATAGATGGGTGTTATTTTAAGGTCACTGATACAGCTCTGAGAAGATCTCTAAATGCAGGTACTTCAGGTTCCTAGTGACCTCAAAGCTCTGCATCCTCCCCTTCCCCAGAATCTACCCAAGATCTTGAAAGTTCAATCACATCTGAGTCAAATTTCCTTACATTTCCTTTGTATATGGCCAGACCGTAGTTTCCACGAACACGCCTTCGGTACTCAAGATCGTCCCTGACCTCAGTCACTCAGAAATGCTCATTTTTAAAAGCTTAAGGCATATTATTTCTGAAACAAGATGCAAATCTGACATCAAGGAAAAAAAATCAGTCACCCTAATGCCGAGCTTCGCCCAAGCACAGCAGGATTTCACGGCAGGCCCCCTTTATTATTTAATATTCACTCCGTCTCCACCGGAGGCTGTGCGGCTGAATAGAGATGATGTCTGGGGATTGTTAAACATAACTTGGAGTGCGTGCCTGAGACACATTCTGCTTGCTGGGAGATGTAAGATAGGAGAGGAGAGGCCCTGGCTGCCGATGTAACTCTTCCTGCTGAATCTCCCAGCTTAGCCGCTGTAAGAATCGCAAAGTATTTGGGGCCAAATGTTCATCTGCTTGCAATTTAAGGGATATTTAAAAACTTATCCACCAAGTCCCACTATAATTTGAAAGATATATTGGAAAGTCGGATTGGGACTCAAGAGGAGACATCCTGATCGTGAATTAAAATTTCATAACACACTACAGTGTTTCTGAGGGTACTTTGGTCGGCCTGGGAAGCACGTCCCCCGAGTTCAGCTCCGCCGTTTGCATTTTTAATATGCTGTTGTTTCTAACTCAAAACCTAAAAACATTTTTTTATTGGCACATTGATATTGGAATCTAATCTAATTGGAATCTAAGGAAAGTCCTGGCAATGGCCAGTCGTTTGCTGCAGAAGGCTGGCCGCAAGTTGTTTTTAAAGTAGATCATTACAGGAAAAAGATTTCTTCTTTTAGTAATCACTCTGTAAAAGGGTCCTGACCAGTGATTTAGCCTACACAGAAAGCTACAGAAGGCATGCTATAAAAGAGAAGATAAGCCATAAACTGTCCCAAATAATGACAGAGACAGGCAGACAGGCAGACAGACAGACAGACAGACACAGAGAGAACACAAACTTGTTTTCTAAGCTAGCAAGCACGGGCTGAGATGGGTAAAGGTGTCTGCTATTATGCCCAAGAACCTGAGTTCTACCCCTGGTGTCTACACAATGGAAACAGAGACTTGACTCCTGCAAGGTGTCCACTGACCACAAGAGGCACAACATGGCGTGGCATGCAACACACACATACACACACACGCACACATACACACACGCACACACACACATACACAAAGTTACAAGAAATTATGCTCTAAAGACAAGTGACCAAAGGCATTATACGTAGGCCATTGGTACATACGGACTAAACCTGTATCTGTCAAAAACTGGACTTGAGAAAGGAGGAAGAAAGACGAGGAGGGCAGGAGGGCAGAGAGAAGTCTGTGGAATGCTGGTTTCTGGCCGTACCAAGGCCTTCTCGGTCCTGAAGTCACAGGCAGCTCTGGTCACCTGCACACCATAGACCTTGAACATTCCAGTATGGATAGAGGAGGGGTCCGTGAGGCTCCAGCCCCCCAGGAGCCATTGGCAGGTAAAGGTTGCTGAGGAGGAGTCCTTTTTCTCCCCACGTCCGCAATCCAGTAAATAACTCCCCACCCTAATCAAACCCACTGGGTCACAAAACAAAACAGACATGAAAACAGAAGGGAGACTTGCTGAGGAGAAGAAGGGGTTCAGTGGGAGTGGGAGGGGGTGAGAGAGGAGATGGAGAGAGATGACCAAAATACATCGAATGCATAGACAAACCTGTGAAAGGAAAGGACAATTTTAAAATCTGGACTCTTAAGGGTTTGTAAGGCTTTCAAAGGAGGCTGTCAAACGTCTGCTTTATTCTTAAAATCTCGTGGGAACTGTCGTAAAAATACCAATTCATATGTCAGTGCCTCCCAGGCTTCCTAGAACAGGGATGATGGTCAGTCGTGCCCAGCAGGGGATGCCATCTGACTTTAGAACTGGTTTTAACGAGCATTGTACCAACTGGGTTTTGTTCCCCAGGTGTGTGTGTGCATACGTACATGCAAAAGGAGACTCAAAAGTCTACATTTTTCTGTCCCACTGCCCTACTTCTTCTTCATGCTTGCCCTACTTACCCCCACCCCCACCCTGCACTCCATGTCGTCCTGAAGACTTTGACCCAAGCAGCCCTCATGGAGGAAAGGGAAGAGACAGAGAAGAGGAGGCTGAGGTGATGCTCTGACTGGCGGGTGGCTGGCTGAGAAACTGTGTACTAACTCATCATAGTGCTGTCTCTGCCTTCTGTTTCCTCTTTCTGGAGATGGACACAGGGATGGAACAGTGTGGTAACTGCGCTGTGTAAACCTGAATGAACTTCAAAATTCTAAACCTGGAAGGGGGACGAACCTCAAGGCCTGCCCATTGGTCAGTTGGGGTCATGTGAGAAATGTGAGGCAGAGTATGGCCGACCTCCACTTCACATGACCTTGTTACTCTTGAGCTTCCTGTGTGACTCTGCCTCAGCCTCGGTCACACAGGCAGAGAGGTGCATGACCAGAGTTGACCTCTTGGAGTGCCCAGTTTTCAGAACACAGTCGCTGAGCTGGACTGGGCATGCAGTTCCCTAGAGGTCAGATCCCTAGTTATTCTTCTCACAGCAAGGACAAATGCCTGGCCCGTTGCAATCTGAGGACTTCCTGTGTCTCACAGCGTCAAAGAGCATGGCCCATGGTGGTGGACAAGCAAGGCAGCTGAAGAGGTTTGGTCTATGGCAGTTGGGTCATACAGTGACAACTTCTCACACAGCACTGACCAGGAAGTAGAGAGCACGACTGAAGAGGAGGTAGGATATGATCCCAAGACTCTCCTCAAAGTCATATGTCTTCCAGCAAGAAGACATGTTTGAAATGGTCCACAACCTGCAGACACTGCTAGCTGGAGACCAAGTATCCAAACATAAGTCTCGGGTACATGCTACATTCAAATTGTAATATCTAGTCTGGAGTCATGGCTTGGATTGACAGAGGTGGGGGAGGGGGAGGTTCCTTTTATGTTGGCATGAATAATATGTGGCTGCCAACAGCCACGTGGGAAGAAGCTGTCTGCTAGCTGAGGAGAAGCAGAGACAAATGGAGAAGGCAGACATGGGGCACGTGGATGGACCTGCAGACAGGTCCTCATCTTTCTGCCTTTAAAGGAGACAGGGGTGTCCACAGCAGTGTCCTGAGACCCATCGCTATAGATCCCCAATATGACGGTCGATGCAAAGGCTGTGGTGGTTAAAATTATCAGCTTGACGAGATTTAGGATCACCATGGAAACAAGCGTCTGGGAACATATGCGTGCGAGAGACTGGGTTAATTGAGGTGAGAAGACTCACTTTAAGTGTGGGCAGCACTATCCCCTGGCTAGGGTCCTGGTCAGAAGAGAGACAGAGAGAGACAGAGACAGTGAGAACAAGCTGATCACTGCCTTTCATCTCTGTGCTTCCCGATCACGAGAGCAGCCACAACACCATGATGGAATGCTCCTTCAAACTGTGAGCCAAAGTAAGCCCCTCTCTCTTTCTCAAGTTGATTTCCTCGGGTATTTAGAAGGAGAATGAGACAGGGAACTAAGGCCAAGGCCCAGAACTTCAACCAGACTCGTCATCTACGCTGGTTTGGTAGCTTGAATCCTTAGACTCAGGGAGATATCATCAAGTCTGCCACCTTGAAAAAAAGACCTTATCTTTCCTCAGTCTTCACGTCTAGAGCCGTGTACCACACGTTCGCGCTTCCGGCACATGCATCAAATCCAGCGGTGCTGACTCAGTGGTAGACAGCCACCAAGAATCGTTCTGACTGACCTTGATCTCTTGCTCTAAGTCTTTTCCCAGGTGGCTCACTAGCCCCTCATCAAGCAAATGTCATGTTGCTATTTGCCCACTTGTATTGAAAACATGACCAAATTTCAAGATGATTGCAGCTTAGACTCAAGCTTGGCCAGGTCCTGGCAACGAGGACCTATGTTGTTTTTTACCACCTGTCCCTCCCTGGGCTTTGCTGCCAGGATCCGGCAGATGTTGTGTTTGCTGAGTCCACCACTGAGCTGTGGAGAGATGACATGTTGGCCTCAACCTCTTGGCATGTATGTGAGGCTTTTAGAGTCCAAACGGGACAATGTTTGCTACGAGCAAGGGACGGTTCAAAATCACTTTCTCAAGAACATGTCCACCAACCGTAAAGTATGGAATTCCACTGGACCCTGTTTCAAACCTAACACTAATGAAACCAAAAAAGTATATGATCTGATCAACAATCTGGATACTGTCCGACGGCATCTGACAGTCACTTTTTACATATGACAGTGCTACTGTGCTCACACTTATAGCTTTCTTAAATCCTGAAGCATATGTAGATATGACGTATGTGAAGACTGGGATTGCTTATAAATGAACGAGTGGGAGGGAAGGAGGTGGGAGATGTGAGCTCAGGTAGAGATGGACACATCTATGAAACACAGTGCATCACTTTTCTGTTGCTAAGACAAAGTACCGTGACCAAAGAACTCACAGGAGGAGGGGCGTACTGGGGCTTACGGTTCCCGAGGGTTACAGGTCATCACAGCACAGTGAAGGCCTGGTGGCAGAAGCAGCTGAGACCCCACATCTGGAACTGCAAACAGGCAGCAAAGTGGGCACCAGGAATGGCATGGGCCCTCTGAACCTGCATGTCTCACCCCCAGTAAATTATTACTCCATAAAGCTTGATGTGCCTCCTAATCACCCCCAAAACAGCCACTACCTGGAGACCACATATTTAAATGTCTAAGATTTGTTCAAGCCACCCCAGTTGTTAAAGCCGACTTATGTTTATGTGGGTCTCCCCCCAATGTTTTATTCTATCAACTTCTTATATACCTGAAGGCTTCCAATATAAAAACTTGAGTAATTTCAAGGCATCTTATTTGAGATTCCGGAGTCTCTTCAGCACAAGCCAGTGGACATGCCAGATGCGAGGAGCCTAATTACACGATGGAAACTGTTTTGAAAAGTCTAATTTCCACCAAGAATATACGAGAAAGCTGAGATCCATGCTGAAGCGAGGCAGGAAATGTGACAAAGCACAAAACCAGGAAGATCCAGAAAATTGTTCCATTTCCCTCAGACTAAGCAAAGTTTCAGTAACACCCCAAGGCCTGGACCAAAACACCACCCTTCCACCTTCCAGAGTCAAAGAAGAGGATGCAGTTTTCCTCCTCAGAGGCAGATAGATGGATGGATGGATGGATGGATGGATGGATGGATGGCCTTGGTGAGTAAACTGAGTGAGAACAAGGAACCAGGTTGCTACTTGATCCTTCTGAAGGCAGGAGGTGTGGGGGTGTGGGGGTGCAGGGGTGTGGAAGTATGGGGGTGTGAGGGTGTGGGGTTATGGGTGTGTGGGGTGTGGGGGTATGGGGGTGTGGGAGTATGGAGGTGTGGGGGTGTGGGGTGTGTAGGTGGGTGTATGGGAGTGTTGGGGTGTGGGGGTAAGGGGTATGGGAGTGTGAGGGTGTGGGGTTGTGGGGGTGTGCGTATGTGGGTGGGGTGTGGGGGTTTGAGGTAGGGAGGTAGGGGTGGGGGTGGGAGGATAGGGGTGCGAGGTACAGGGATGTGGGGTGGGGGTTGAGGATTGGGATATGGGGGTGTTGGAATGTGGGGGGTAGGGGTTGAGGGTGGGGATGTGGGGGTGTGGAGGGGGAGAGGGGTAGTGGGGGTAGGGAGATAAGGGGTGGGGGTGAGGATGGGGATTCTGATTACATGGCACCTCTTGGTGCCCTCACCTGCATCTCAAGCCTTACTCCTCCAAGCACACCCAGCCCTTAAATATTCTTCTATGTAACAGATGAAGACACCCAAAGCCAAACAACTCTTTGTGAAAGAGTGTGGGGAAGGATTGAAGGAGCCAGAGGGGTCAAGGACACCCCAAGAAGACCTACAGAGTCGACTAACCTGGGTCCATGGCGGCTCACTGAGAATGACCTACCAACCCAAGAGCATGCAGAGGCTAGACCTAGAGCCCCTACACATATGTAGTCATCACATAGGTCCTCTGACAATTGGAGCAGGGGCTGTCTCTGTCTCCATTGCCTGCCTTTGGCTCCCTTTCCCCTAGCTGGGCTGCCTTGTCTGGGAAAGGATGCATTTAGGCCTGCTTGATGTTCCAGAGGGCTTGAAACTCTTAGAGTGGGCCTCCCCTTCTCTGAGAAGGAGAGGGCAAAATGGGGGAGGAGGTGGTAGGTTGGGACTGGGAGGAGAGGACAGAGGGGGCTATGATCAGGATGCAAAGTGAATCTATAAATCAACTGTTGGGAAAAAAATTCTTCTGTGTAACATTTGGAGACAGGCGGTGGGGCCTGGGGGGAGGGGAAATTCGGGGGGGGGGGGCAGTGCCTGTGTTTAGAGCCTGTGCAGCTGGAGGAGTTTCTGATCATAAGAACCCACAGGAATGGAGGGCCCAGAGTACCTGGCATGTTTCTGCCCACTCCTCTTGTGTTTTTATCAGAGCACTGTGAGCCGATTATTGCTGCCCTCCCAAAAAAGGGAGTCGGTGCTTGGTTTTCTACAGACAGTAAAAGAGGTCTCAGAAAATTGTGTTGGATAACTCCACAGTCGGCTGCACACTGTGTTTATCGACGGTAAGGAAGATGTCATCTGTGAGGCAGGGTGTGTGTCGGAGTACTCTGGACACACGTGAACATTGAAGAATGTTAAGCTATGTCTTCCTCCCCTTCTGCTGGTACTCTGTGAAGGAGGCATGTTGATCTTAGGAGCAGAGCTCCCAACTAGCTCTGAGGAGTTAGCTCCTAAACAGCCCCTGCATATCCCCTAATGTTGGTACCCCCATACCCGTCTCTTGTAACCATGGATATTCCAATCCCTCGTCAGCTGTGCGACTCAATGACCCTCAGCCTTGCTCTATATCCTCAGATATAGCTTTGCTGTTTCCACACCAGCAGCAGACCAGCAGCCCTAGATCTAGAAATCCACATGTAACCCATGTGTGACCATGATTGGCAACTTTCCTCTCGACCCTAAGCACTCACCAGGTGTAAGGAACCCTGGCATCACTCCTGGACGCCCGTCCCCACTGCACGGATTGGCCTTCAGAGCCTTCTGCCCCTGCTGCCCTATTTAAACTCACACCCCTGGGTGTGACATTCTGACGCTTGCATCAGAGTCAGCTGAGAAAGATGCTCACAGCCCAGGCTGCCAACTCCACCCAGAGCATCTCACTTCTAATGGCTTGCCAGATAAGGCTGACAATACCAGTCCAAGTGAGGTGGCGTCCCCACTTCTAGGGAATGAAAATCAAATGACTTCTGTGACTGTAACCTGCTACCTGCTAAGAGACTGCTTCTGACAGCTTTACCAAAACCCATCAGAGTAGCCCATACGGCCACTATAAGGTGTTTATAGTCTAGGAAACTCCTCACAACTAGACTCAAGCCAAAGCTGGTAAGGGTTGAGGTGACCAAAAATAGCAGAAGCAAGGGGCAAGTGTTACTGAGGAAAAACTCGCCCCACAAAATGTTCTCAGTAACCCTCCACTGAACCAGGATGTCAATCTGTCAGAGCAGGGTGCAGTATTTGCTCCAAGTTAGCCTAGAACTCATTAAGTTGGGTGGTCATACAACTGAACATCACATTATCAGTGTGCTAGAGATAACAATTCTAAGCCGTGAGTTGTCTCAGTTGCCTAGGTTACTCTGCAAAAAAACAAAGTCGGCTTTTGCTAAAACATTGAGTCTTTACCAGAGCCTACAGACATCTGATGAGTGAGTAAAATAGACTAAAAAGCCTGGCACCTCAGTCTTCCCAGTGTGCCCTTCCCCCCCACCCCCCAGCTTCACACATTGAATCAGACTATGCAGAAATCATCGTCTGGGAAGTGTTTGGTTCAACTCCATCCTGTGGGATGAATTGGCCTATTGGCTGTTGAAGCAGAATGTTTCCATTACCTCATCCCTGTGCTTTCTGGGCAACTCAAGCACCTACAGTCCCTCAACCTTGTTGTCATAAGGCCCAGACCAGGTTGCTCTATAAGCAGAGCTCCAGCCCAGCTCTGAGGAGAAGATATCACCTGAATAATCCAGCACATCCCTACATGTTGGTAACCTCATCCCTGTAAAACACATGGACAATATTCACACAAGATATTAATGTCATCAACAAGAGGGGTCAACAGTTCTTGACTTAACAACAGGACTCAACAGGGTCAACAGGACTCCTTAGTTAACTCACCATCTCTTAACGCCCCCAACCCAACGCCAGGATGTTTGCACATAAAAACTATATTATTGCATTCCCCAATGATATGAAAAATAAACACTGAGGAAAGACTTTATTTTGGTTCATGGTTTAAGAGTACAGTTCATGGGGGTGGTTATGGCATGGTGGCTGGAGTATGGGGTGCCTGGTCACATTACACCTGCGGTCAGGAAGCAGAGACGTCACCAACCACCATCCACCGACTTTCTTTTCTCTATTCTTTCTGGACCTTCAGCCCAGGAAATGGTGCAGCCCATCTTCACCCCTCAGTTAAACCTCTCTGAGAGCGTCTTCACAGACATTCCCAGAGGTGTGTCTCTGAGTTAACTCCAAATCCAGTCAGGTTGACAGTCAAGACTAATTGTCACAAGGAGGTTCCGTGGCTGTCCCTCATTATGGCTGACAAATGGACAACTACCAAACTTTAGCCCACATGGCACAAGTAATAAAAACCTGGTCTCTTTTTACAGAACAACAGCCTGGTCACCTCTTTGATCACAGCTTGCTCCCTTCCTCTCCCAAGTTAAAGTCTCAGGAAAGCCGCCATGCCTGTCTTACTAGCCTCATTTCTAGTATTCCCTGTCACAAGATCCTGCCACCTACTATCCCAAGGACAACCCACTGGGAAACTGCTTCCACCTTCCAGGAGCCTTTTCTGAACCCCACGCTCCTTGGTAGGTCCTTTTATCTTCTTGAATCACATCTTGACCTTGGGCTCAGAATGATCATGACACCATGCTCAGCTTAACTTGAGACTCCTAAGACGAAGGGGGTTTGTTTTTTATCTACTTCCCATGACAAGGTGACATTTGGTGGCCATCCTTGTGTTGGATTAGATAATCTTGATTTCTTTCTCACCCACTGGCAGCTTTCTTTCTGCCCTGCAGTCTCAGAACAGAGGCTCTAAGATTGCATGACCAGCTGGAAGGATGGCTTCCAGCTCTCCTCAGTCCTGGAGATCCAGGCTTAGGCTGCTGACCTGGCTGGGTCACCTGAGCTGTTGACTGATCCTGTGTTTGTTATTGTTATTCTCCTTAGTCGGGAAGAGAAGGCCTCTTCCTTAAGCCCAAAACACATAGGTGTGTTCACAAGAGAGAAAGAGGGAAAGAGAGAGAGAGAGACAGAGACAGACAGAGATAGACAGACAGACAGAGACAGAGAGACAGAGAGAACGAACTACCTGGTATGATGAATCCAGTCAAAAGTTTACTCTTCAGCAGATACCTGGGCTCCACCTGCAGCTATTTTGAATTTATCAGGTAAGAAAGAGATAAGCTACCCCTGAGCATTTTCTCAGTTTTCTTAGTGATGACATTGTTTAGCGAGGGATAAGAGCTACTAGTCGGACTCAAGAGAAGCAGTATGCCATTGCCTTATGATGGGCAGACATGGGCGCCTGGCATTAGGACCTTGGCATCCCAACACCAACTTCAAGGAAATGGAAACAGATGCTACCTGCTTACTCTGAAGCAGTATAGCAGTCACCCAGTATGGCCACAGAAAGCACACCTAAGGATGTGGTTTTAAAAGATCCTCCACCCAGGTCTACTGCAGCATAGAGATCCCCGAGCCTAAGATGGGAGGGCAACTGGAGTTTCCACTACAAGGGAGAATCCAGCACAGGCATCTTTCAAGCCAGGACGAATCCCTCTGTGGCCTGCATTAGAATTCAGGCTCTAGATTTGTCCCTTTCCCCCTGTCTGCGAGAGTCTGGTGTATGTCACTCCTCAGTGTAACCTGAACTTGGTTGTGAGTGCAAGCTTAGCATGTTGGCTTGTAACCCTACCTTCATGCCCCTCTCACCCACTTGCCCTGGAGGCAGGGTCAGTGCTTCCTTTCAATGAACCAAATTCCATCACTGCTGGGCAAACCTCAGAGGCTATCCCTCCCCACGTAAAAAAACCCAATAGCTCCTCTCAGAGACTGGGGAAACTGGACTCATTATACACACTATTAGACATAAAAGCTTCAGGGGCTATTAGAGAGAAACAAAAGCTCCCCCGGTGACTTCCATGGATAGTCTGAATGTTTGTCATTGTCCTCAACAACAATATGTCACAGGGACGTATAATTCGGCTGAGTCTGAGCAGGCCCCTGGCTCCTCACCAGGTTTATTTATGACATTTACCAGGAGCTTTTAAAGAATTGCTTTCCCCAGTCAGCCTAATGCGTGATGGAAGCCCTTTGTCAGCCTTCAGGTGCCGGAATGGCATGGCCGTCCAGTCCATACACCTCTGCTCTTTTATGGAGCCTGGAAATTGGACTTCCTTAAGAAGAGACAAATGGCGTGCCTTTGAGAAAGTGTGGCTCAAGATCTCCGCTCCCCAACATCCCCGGCTTGGGGCAGGTCAGCTGGGCTTCTGATATCTTTCAACTAAATGTAGCAATTTATTTGTGGAAACCCCATTACAGCTAATAGGAGTTTAAAACCATTAGAAAAGATAAGGGTGTCCAGCCATTTCAAGATCATTTTGTGAACTGCACCCTGCTTCTTAAAAAAATGTACTTTGCAAAGGATCCCGTAAATCTACTCATACCAACTCAACTCACATAAAACAATTAAAACAAAACAAATCTGATAGCAGTGCTAAATGCTGTTTAAATCACCCTCCCCCTCACACATTGAATGCACCAAGCTCGGCAATTCTTACCACCAGAAAAGCACGCTGCCCACCCACTTAGCCTGTTTACTCATGGGCATCCCTCTTGAAGAGAAGTAATTTAACAAAGTTTAGAGATTTACATGGGTTAAGAGAAGGCCATCGCTTACAGAAATGGGACTTAGGAGCTTAAAGAACCTTCAGAGAGAAGTACCTGGTACCCTTGAACCTTCCTAACTCTTCACGTCTGGAGGCATCCCGGGTAACGACACAGAGAAAATGCTTTTCCAATTCACAGGGGGAAACAAATCTGAGTAGAGAAAGTGATCCAATAGAGAAGAAAATAAAGATGATTCCCATTGATTCTGACAGCCTTGAAGAAATTGTACCCTTTACTAAAGTAATTCTATTTTACATCTGGAAATTGATTTTAGAGGAAAAAGGACCAAGAATGCTGGAGGAGGAAATGAGAAAGCAACAGGAAAAAAGTCATGAAGGAGGAGGTATAGTGAGGTCTTCTTTACAGCAGGGGTGGCCGGCATCCCAAGCTGATGAAATAGCAACGTGGTAAATCCACATGCTGACGTAATGAGAAGAGATCCCATGATGTTTATGGAAAGTTGCGTAATAACAAAAAAGCTTGTGTGTTAAGGGCTTAGAAGGCCAAAGGGCTGGGAGGTGTCTCACTTGGTGGAGTGCCAGCGAGCCTGAAACCAATGGCTCAATGCCTACCATTGCACAAAACTAGGCGTGGTGGTATACATCTGTAATCCCAGGATGTAGAGACAGGAAGAACACAACAGGGAAGGCTCAGGGCCATCCTTGGCTACAGAGAGAGTTCAAGCCTGGTCTATATAAGAACCTGCATTTAAAAAAAATCAGCATATAAAACATAAGATTGTGTGTGTGTGTGTGTGTGTGTGTGTGTGTGTGTGAGAGAGAGAGAGAGAGAGAGAGAGAGAGAGAGAGAGACAGAGAAGAGAGAGAGACAGAGAAGAGAGAGACAGAGTCGTGACATGCAAGCCAGGCTAACCTCAAATTTGTAATCCTCCTGTCACAGCCTTCCAAGTGCTAGAATTAGAACATGGGACACTCCCTGGCTGGGTCAGTTTGTTTTTTTCTTAAAGCTAAGGCACATAAGGAAAATATAGTTAGGAAAAATAGACCAACCCAATAGTACTCTGCTCAGGTTGCCGTGGTCATACATACATAACAGCATGTTCTATCCACCATATAACATCTATTAGAATCTACCTTGGTCCCTACTTAAGGGTTGACTTGACTTTCTTCCTGTCTGTGATTGACAAGCTCTTTGAATACACATGCCAGAAACTGTGATTGCTCCAAGAGAACCCAGTTATAATAGAATCCTTTAAAGAGCTCACCAGCTTGTCCTATGGACCCTCCAGGCCCACTAGCAGCTGCCCCATTCACTTAGGCCTCAGGCTCTTTCAACTTCTCTTCCAGAAAAGATATCCATGCTTACCAAGGAACTGTAGGACTACGGTCCTCATCAAGGAGACTGGGACTGCTGACGTTCTTCTGAGCTACTGCTACCCAGACATGGTCTCCCTAGGTCAACTGTCTAAGTGGCACATGATCAATGCTATCCCTGATGATGACCATATGGATACCAAACAGAAGGATGTTTCCGATCTCCCACAGCTTCAGATATACCCAAGACCTTCTAGACGCAGGAAATTAGGAATCTATGGGTTTCAGCTACATTGATACTTTTTCAACCCAAGCCCCAGAGCTTGGCACCTGTAATCCTGTCTCTGCCACACATTCTCCCAGATGCCCACCTGCTCTGGTCTTTGTTCTCAGCTATGCTAGCTATGACTTTCAGCATACTTACCCCACGGGTCAGCATGACCCTACGTTTTTCCCTTGTCATTTCCCTCTCACATCCGTTTCACTGATCTGATACCTGGTTCTCACTAGTGAATTCTGGGGAGACAGAGACAAGGGTAGGTTGCCCCATAGTCTGGCATGCTGTAGGTATTTTCACCGTGTTGGCAGAAAAACTGGTAGGCGAGTGGCACAAGCACGGGGAAAGCAAATCTGAGAAATGGTTCAGTGTTGGTGCTTTAGGAAGAATGTCTGCCTCTCCTGAGGTGAATGATGTATTCAGTTCACAGACAGGCAGATGAAGAGCCAGAGAGGGAAAACTGTGTGCCTAAGGCCCCTGGCATGCTATGCTGGCTTGTGGCACTGCTATGACAAAGTGCTGGGCCAAGTAGTTTGATGACATAATTGTTTAAATGGAGGCTAGAAGCTGGAGATGGAGGTGTGGGTGGGGTTGTGTTTTTTGAGGCCTCTCTCCTTGGGTTCCAGATGGCAGCATAGTCCCACAGTGGTCCCTCTGACTGGCTGTACCCTAATCTCTCTCTCTCTCTCTCTCTCTCTCTATATATATATATATATATATATATATATATATATATATATATATATATATATATGCATACACACACACACACTAGGGCTCACCCATGTGAGGCAGCAAGAAGGCAGTGGAACTGTGGTTTAAATGTGAGTCTCCCGATTCCTCCCTACTCTGACGTGCCGCCCCCAACCTAGGATAGCCCCTGGCGTTCAGGCATGACAGCCACCTCCGCACAGGGACAATCCACACGGCCCTGAATCCTTCCATGGCAGGGTCTTCCCTCCTTTCCTCCACACACGCACAATCTCCCGCTTCCTGGGGTGGCATGTGACCCAATTTCTTCTCCACTCATGAATCTTACTAATCTGATTCCTTCAGCACTTCAGATCCCGCCGAGAGCCGCACAGGGACCATCTTCCATGGTGTGTCATCTGAACCAGCATCTCTCTTCCCAACGGCTCCCCAGGCAGTCACTCAGAACCACAGAAACTCAGAGCCCAGATATGCCACCCCTCCCCACACACACAAGGGGAGCCTAAGATGCCATTCTAGAAGGGCAGACCAAGATGCTGTTCCAGAAGGGCGGGGAGGAGAACTGACCCAGTGTCTGAGATGACCAGGGCTCCACCTGCTTCCCCATTGTCCCAGCACCCCAGCACCCTGTGGTTATCAGTTCGTCCTCCAAAACTTACAATAAGGATGCTTTCTGCACTTGCTTGCAGCTGCCTCCTCGCCTCCATTCCATCCCAAACATTGCCCATCCGTGAACACAATTACCCAAGACTCTACCCAGACCTAAGCAATGCCCCGTTGCTACTTCTTTCCTGCTCAGATCCCAGGATGCTAAAGAGCACAATTACTAGACCACAAAGCAGTCTCTTGCCACCATGTAAAACAACTATCAATCCAACTGGCCAGGCTAATGTTTCTGATCAATTGTAGTGAGCCACCCTTTGTTCTTCTCTGTTACAAGACAGCGCTGGCCGGCTCCGTGACTGATCTCCCAGGAAGCTTTAAAGAGGCCTGGGACTAAATGGCTCAGTTAGTAAGGTATCTATCATGCAAGCATGAGGACTGGGGTTCATATTCCCAGCCCTCATATAAAAATCCAGGAACAGTGGCACATGCCCATAACCACAGTCCTGTGGAGGTAAAGACTGCAGATCCCTGGTGTTCACTGGCTAGCCAGGCTAGCTGTGTGAATGAACTCTACCTTCAATGAGAGACCCTATCCTGAGAAGCAAGTAAGAAAGACATGTGACTCACATCAACTTCTGGCCTACACACACACACACACACACCCATGCACAAACATACACACACATGCACATATGCATACACACATACACACACATACACATACATACTAACACATTACACATACACACAATGTACACACACATGTACACCCATGTACATACATGTACACACACATGTACACATACATGTACACCCATGTACATACATGTACACACACTTTAAAGACAAACTTATGTGACAGGCACAGTGAGGCTCCAGACCCTGGAGTCTATGTAGACATGCTTGCTTTTGATGAGAACATAAGCAAAAAGTGAAGATATCCGCATTGATTTTGCAAACATTAAACATATTCATACTTCTTCCCAAGTCTCATGCACTGGCTGGGCTCTTGAGTTGCACCAGTAAACCAGCCGCACTCATAGACTTGTGTCATGAAGGCAGCAGGAACACCCCAGTGGTCCAAGGTTGTGAGACACCGGAAGCCAATGAGCAGGGAGACAGGTCCTCTCCCTGAGATGTCAGATAAGCTGACATTACTTTGCCAATCAGTCTGAGTCCATGGAAGCAGCAAGAAACTGCAGCACACCACCAGAAGATTTTTTTTTTTTTTTTTTGGTGTGCTTCTCTCTGTGGAGTCCTTACAAATGCAGCTCAACTACACAATGTAAGGCAGACCAATACCTGTGTGCCATTAGCAAAGAATTCTTCATCACATGTCCTTTCACATGCTTATTTTCATTGTATTTTTGGTTTTTCAAGACAGAATTTCTCTGTGTAGCCCTGGCGATCCTGGAACTCATTCTGTAGACCAGGCTGGCCTTGAACTCAGAAATCCGCCTGCCTCTGCCTCCCGAGTGCTGGGATCAAAGGCGTGAGCCCCCACTGCCCAGCCACATGCTTATTTTAAAAGAGCGTCCTTTCACCTGTGTCTGCTTCAGGGAAATGTCCCTTCATGTGTTTGCCTTTGCAAAGCACCATCCAGCACAACAGACTTTCCAAAGAACCCTTAAGTGTCCACTTCAATAGCCTATTGTCAGCAACACAGGGATCCAAAGAAGGAAGTAATGTGTTATCTTTCTCTGGCCCCTTCCCTTTGGTTTCCCATCTCCCTTGCCCCATAAGGTCCTTCAGGCTTGTCCTGTGGCTCACTGCCCTTCCTACCACTCTGCTTCCCTGGGCTTCTGGTTGCTCTCACCCAAGAGTGGCTATCACTCCAGGCTCCCGTTTAGTCATTCCACAACTGGGACCCACCCTCCTCCACCTGGATGCTTAGGTGGGTGCTTTGGCTTAGGCATCACTCCGCAGCGAGACCTTGGCCCTGGTGAACGCCCGCAGCCCTTCCTCTTGCAAACTTCCCATCTCCCAGTTGGTTTCCATAGTCTATAATGTACTTTCTCAAGTGTTTAATTTCCATTTACCCAGAGAGAAGGGATGCTCCCAAGAGATGGAGACAGCACTCAGTTGGGGCCACAGGCCATTCCCCAGCCCATAGCAGCATAACTCTACAAACACACAACCATCATTATACCTGACCCCTCAGAATGGGGTACAACATAGGACACTGGCCTTTACTGATCCCACTGGCCTGTGGGATCAGCAAGGTAGCAGCCAGAAGGACCCTTGGGGTACAAGGCTCTCTGCAAATGCTCCCTTCACCTTGACTCCTTTGCTTTCATTGTATGCCTGTGAGTTTTCATATCTGAGTCTATCTAAAGGAAGATATCCACTGCTTTAGATCAAATAAACAAACAAGAAAATACCACCACCACTGTAGGAAGGGAACAGGGTCAGACGTGGAGTGGAACACAATTTTGCTACTTAGTGTGACAAGGTATTAGCCAAGCCACAGCCATACTCTGAGCTGAAGTCTTTGCACAGCAGCCATGCAGGACACACAATATCTACCCTGGTCAAGGATGCCTTTGCCTGGCCAATGCAGAGGATCATTGAAAGATGGGTCCTCGAATCCATCCCAGAGACTTCTGAGGTATATGGGTGACTTTATGGATCTCCTGGGAGATGTGGGGTATAGGTCAGCTAAGTTAAGTGAGAAGTCAGAAGCCGAGAGAGAGAGAGAGAAAGAGAGAGAGAGAGAGAGAGAGAGAGAGAGAGAGAGAGAGAGAGAGAGAGAGAGAGAGAGAGAGAGAGACTCATAAGCAGGGTAGGACCACGCTAGAAGTCAATATCATTGTAGTCCTCAATTGGTCTTTGCTTTATTGTTTGAGATGGGGGTTTCTCTCTGAAACCTGGGGCTCACCAGCTCAGCTAGCCCAGTAGTCCAGCAAGCTCTAGGAGATTCTCCTGCCTCCACACTCCTCCCCCAGTGCTGGAGTTACAGACATGGGCTGCTGTAACCCAGATTTTCTGTGGTTGCAGGAGATTCAAACTCAGGTCCTGAAGCTTATGCAGCAAGTACTTTGCCTGTGACCATCACCCCAGCCAGTGAACCCAAACTCTTCCATGGACACTCTCAGAGTATAGATGCAGAGTACCCACAGAGGAAAACCAAAACAAAATGCCCAGCCCACTTTCTTCCGTTAATTCCGTGCCAAGGATTAAACAACACACTCCAAAGCCACAGACAAGTCGTAACACGCCCATATTTTATCTGGGTCACATCATATGCAGCATAATTAATGTTTAAAAAGCATTTCTGCAGTAAAATGTCTGTGATAGCCAGTGTGTGTCATGAGGATGCTGTGGCTGTGCCTAATTTGATTGCAGAAGAGATTTCTAGTTAGTGGAGTGTTGCTGCCAATGGCCCCTTACTGGACTCAGCTAAACACAGCCAAGTGATTGCATTTCCAATCAGAGGCAGAGAGCCCTGGACTACAAGTCCCCCGCGAGTGCGTTTCCTGGCCGCAAAAGCCCTTTGTTCGCTGTCTGATTCTGCAAGTGAGCTTTCTCAGACATCTCTGGATCACTGGGCTGTTTACCAGCGTCTCCAAGGAGGCTCCTTGTGTGAACGAAATAAAAGAATCCTCAGCTGAGATCGCCTGATGGCAGACCTCTGTCGAGTCGTTCTCTCAATTTGGTGAGCTGATGAAAAGCATAAATTATCTCAAAGCACTAAAGTTTGACGATTTCTTCTCTAAATGAATGTTTTAGTCCCTGCATAACAATAGAGGCAAAATGAGGCGAGCGGAACGATAAATGGGCATAACCGATTTCTGGCTGGCCCGACACATCTCTATCAGCCGTTCCTTTGAATTCACTCCTCTGCTCTGTCTCTGCTTCCTCCCTGGGAATCTCACCCGGGCACAGAAAAGAGCATCCTCGACTCGTCCGTGGGTCGGCAGGAGCGTGGCTGAGCCCTGGTAGACAGGAGGCTCGTTTCTGGACTTCAGAGATATGATCCGCCAGATCTTAAGGAAATGTGACGACTCTGGTCCGACTGTGGACAAACAGACCAGTCCTCGAGTCTAGTCTTGTGGCTTTTACTAGAGGATCCCTGTGTGTCACTTGCAACCAATTTAACAAATAATTGGATTATAAAACTACTGCTAAAAGTGAATATGGAAAGCAGTGCGTTACTCCTCCTCCTCCTCCTCCTCCTCCTCCTCCTCCTCCTCTTCCTCCTCCTCCTCCTCTTCCTCCTCCTGACACATAAGTTGGGTAAAGTTAATGGTTTATCCACTAAGATGTTACCTATAGGTGCACCGCAGCTTGCTGAAGAATGATGCTTTCTGGTTGAAAATCTGGGCTGTGGATCTGTGGCTGTCCCACTGCTTTTCTCCCTTTCCCTCTATGTCTATGAAGCTGGTTCCTTCTAATAATGGGAATGGCACCTAAATCTCTGTTGCATTAAGCACTGAGCTCTTTGAGCTTATTTGCATTGTGGCGTTTACTGCAGCATCCCTGGGTGTTCCTTTACTCAGCTAAGGTGACAGATCCCCTGCAAGAAGCATCCAAATCCAGGCGCTTGAAGTCACGGGCTGCCACGGAATCATCAGCCGCCCTCTTTGCTGTCATTCACGGCTGCATATCTGGCTTCTCCACAAAACAGACTCTGGTCAGCTGTGGCGATCTCTCTCACCACAGCATGCCAGGATCAACCACAAAAGGCACAGGGTAGTTCTCTCATACACACATTATTAAATCAATGAGTCAAATCTTTGGAAGGTACAGATTTTAAAACCTAGTTGTAGCAGGGTATTTATAGAACCCCCACCCAATATCTCTGTATCCCCCACCCCCAGTATTCCCAACTCCCCTCCATTAGATGAGCTTATATGATGAACCCTGCTCTGTGAGATGTTTGCCCATGAAATATGTGTCTTATCACAACGTTTAAAAAACAAAAAGTGTGTATGTTCTCTGCTCTGTCCACTATAGTGCATTTGATATATTTGAGGATTCTTGTTAATATACAGTTGAGCCCAAAGTAAAATCATCTGTACCCTTAAAAACTTGTAATATAGCTGGGCAGTGATGGTGCACGCCTGTAATCCCAGCACTCTGGGAGGTAGAGGCAGGCGGATTTCTGAGTTCGAGGCCAGCCAGGTCTACAGAGTAAATTCCGGACAGCTAGGACTACACAGAGAAACCCTGTCTCGAAAAAACCAAATCCAAAACAACAACAAAAAAAAAAACTTGTAATATACCTATAAAGCTGATTTGTATAGCCATGTGACATGGATGCTGTTAACCAAAGGGCAGAAATCACAAGCAAAATGCCAAAAGTGATCTTAATTAAAAATCTAATTTTGTTTCTAAAATATGTTTTATCATTATTTATTTTGTGGTAATACAGTAGGTTTCTTTTTTTAGGAAACAATTTTCATAACTTGATAAATGATAGTTTTGTTTGTTAGAAAAATTGCTTCGACGTGTAAATAGGCGACAAACGGTGTAAATAGTTTTGTAAGGCTCCAAGATGTTTATACGTGGACACACCTACATCAAGAGCATAACTCGGCCGCTGTTTTGCTGCTTCGTCCCCTATTTTTGTATTGTGGTCATTTCCTATGCAAATATCAGCAAGCAGCTGTAGAGCTGTAGAATTTTTTGAGAGAATGAGATGTTTATATATTAATGACAATTTAAAAAAAAAAGTGCCTAAAAGAAAAAAAAAATCTGTACCCTGAAGCAGAATTTAAAGAGAAATGACTTGCCTTACAAACCATGCCCTGGATTGTAGAGGGATTGTGTGGCCGACTATAAAACCATGAACACAATAGGGAGGTCTGTCTGCTACCTGGCAGCACCGTCTTCCCTAACTCTGACTGACTGAAATGGCTTATTTGTTACTGTAGCAGAACATAGACTGACCTGATTAATCCAAGGGGCTACAGCCCAGCCTAGTCTAAGTAATTCACATGGTTCCCCCTCCCCTTCAGATTCACACTGTACACAGGGACCCAAGCTTGGATCTCTTAAAAGTTTAAAACTCAGAAATAAGACTTTAGTTTTTAAATCTTTATAGTCTGATCTTTTTTTTTTCAACCTGACATCCAAAATGGCTAAAGGGAGAGTTATCTCATAAGCCACCCACGCCCAAATCAGTGAGGCTTTTGACTAGTCATTTGCTATGAACAAGGGAGTGTTTTCTATGTGTGCGGATGACTTGTGACCCAGACATCCAGTCTACTTACGGAGAGAAAGAGCCGTGGGCTAGGAGGAGCTTCATCCTCTGTGGATGAAGCCAGCTGTCCTTGTGGTGTGATCTGACAGTTTTGAGTCTCTTTCCCGTGAGTGGGTGGACAGTCAGAGATGATTTGCTAAAGTTTCCTCAGGTGTGATTACAGCACAATTACACTGATAATCAGCTCAGTGTGCAGCCAAAGTGTTTTCTAACAAAAAAGTATTCCAACACAGGGAAACCTGAGTCTTTAGGGAGAAGGTAGTTCACAAGGTGGTGTCTCAGTTGCATTCTGCATAGAGAAGGTGTTTTCTATGAAATTTGGTGCTTGAAAGAGGGCAAGCCAGGGCTTGAGTGTTTGACCCAGAAGAAGGGATGTAGAAAACGTCCCCACCTTGTGTCATGCCAGGGTGCCTTGGAGACACAAGCTTTTAAGTACACTTCTTTCCCTTCCCTCACACTCTGCAGTGCTAGCCTAACCCCTAAGGGACTGCATCAGCATTTAAGAAGAACCTGCCCTTTGAGATTAATTTTATTCATGCTCATTCAAGCCACCATCCCCTTCCCCTAGCTCACCATTAAACCTTTGGATGGTGTTGGGAAAGTCACTGAATTGCTCTGATGTGTTGACCAGCCACCTAGAAATTTTCCAAGCCACCTACTACCCCTGCCAGACTCAGTGAATGGTCAAGAATTTGGAGATGCCTTTGGTTTCCTGGGAAACAGGCTCCGAGATGGAACCATTCATGCGGGCAGCTTACTTGACAAAGAAGAAGCTGGTTAGAGGTATCTGCACTGTGGGGCTGTTGCGGAACAACTTTAGCAATCACGTGGGAACTCTGGAGCTGGTGGGAACCCTTCAGAGTGTCTCATTTTGAAGCAATGGGAGATGGGTCCCAGACACCACTATTGACAACTACTCCATCACTGGCTGGTCTTAGGGTGCATATGCTTAGGGAAGACAATTCCCTACAGCCAGAGTAGTACCAGGGAAACACTCAACCACAGGCCATGAGCAAGGAACACACCTGGCAAGTAGCAAACAGACACCTAAATCCTAAAACGTCAAATGCCTGGCACTGCACACTGTTTACCCATTCTTGAAGAGAGAAGATCCTATGTTGCATACAGCTTCCACTACCTAAACTCTGGGATCAACTTGCCTTCTTGGCACAACTTCTAGGCACTACTATCTCCCACCTGGAAAATGGGTACAGGAAGTCCCACCTGTACCTTCTGCCCAGCAATCGGCCCATGGCTTTCTTTACTGACAGATCAAGAACCAATTAGGGAATAGGACCTTAGCATCAGCAATGCCCCTACAATCCTATACATTGTACATGGTCTAGAGGAGAGGAAGGGGGAGTAGATGAAGAATAGCTAGACAGGCACAGTGCTGTCTCACATGCTGACATAGCTCCAGAATGGGGTTTCTATGGTACCTGCTGAGCTTTTCCCTCTACTTGTCTGTGATGGTTTGTATATGCACTTCCCAGGGAGTGGCACTATCAGAATGTGTGGCTCTGTTGGAGTAGCTGTATCACTGTGGGTGTGGGCATTAAGACCCTCATCCTAGCTCCCTGGAAGTCACTAGAAGCCACTAGAAGCCTTTAGATTAATATGTAGAGCTCTCAGCTCTGCCTTCATCACGCCTGCCTAGAAGCTGCCCTGTTTCCATCTTGATGATGATGGACTGACCTGTAAGCTGGCCCAATTAAATGTTGTCCTTTATAAGACTTGTCTTGGTCATGGTGTCTTCTCACAGCAGTAAAATCTTAACCAAGATACGGTCCCACCATACACTCAGCACCACTGATTGTGCCCAGGCCTCTGGGGTAATATGTACTTTTGGGCTCTCAGGGATGCAGTCCCAGGATCACCACCTGCATCCTTGTCCCATTACTCGGAGTAAGGAGAAGAGGATCTAGAGGACACAGAGTTGTCACCAAATGCCTCCCTTTCAGGAGGACAATACTGTAGGTGCTTACTGGTGTATCATCCCTGAGATAGATGCTATGTCTGTTGAACTGTCCATCCACAGTCTGTCCACACACAGCTTTTGCTTACCATTGACAAAGAGACATCAGCATACAGGACATGAAAGAGGAAAGAAAAGGGGAGAAAAATACACAGAGCAGCGGTTTTCCATATGTAAATATCCATGATCTATATATGGTTTTAGAATATATTTCGTGGTAAAATAGCATTTAACAGCATGGCACGGGGCGTGGTATTAAACAGAGAATGTTTGCGCAGTACATACAGGAGCCTGGACACTGGCCTGTGCTGCTGAGATCTGAAAGGTGAGTGGGATTTGGCAAGCTTTGTGGAAGGGAAAATATTTCAGGAAAGATCCAGTGCAGCGTGGGTTCAGCTCAGGGGATGAGAGAGCCTTGGGCACATGGAAGGAAGACAGCTCCTGTGTGTCAAGCCAAAGGAGGGGGGAGGGGGGAGGGGGAGGGGAGGGGAGGGAGGGAGGGAGGGGAGGGAGGAGAGGGGAGGGGAGGGAGGGGAGGGGAGGGGTAGGGGAGGGGAGGGGAGGGGAGGGGAGGGGAGGAGAGGAGAGGAGAGGAGAGGAGAGGAGAGGAGAGGAGAGGAGAGGAGAGGAGAGGAGAGGAGAGGGGAAGGGAAAGAAGGGGGTCCTGTGGTGGTCCTGGCTCCTACCCCGTTTTCTCTTTGTTCTCAAGCCTCCGATTTGATTCTGAGAACCACTGAGTATCCTAATAATCTGTCTTGTACAATAAATGTGTCAATACCTGGTACTTGGCAAACAAATGAATAAAAAAAATCAAGTGGTTCTTAATATACCAGCTGTCTTGAGTCACTGCGTGAAAGCATCCTCTGCTAACCCCAGTCTCTTCCTCCTCCTACACTGGAGAGGTATGGGACCGCCACAGCAGTTCTGAAATCAGTGCTGCAGAAATGAAGGGAGGGAGTCAGTGAGGGGCCAAGAAAGGAAACCAGTTCCCTCTACCTCAAGGGGACAAAGAGGACTGCAGACAAGAATGACACAGGGGTTGGGAAAATTAACTCTTACTTCTAAACAAGTTCCAAAATGGCACCCGGACTTCTTGTTTGGAGCATGGATCCACAGCACAGTTTTTTTCCTCTGACTTTCCCTACTAAACAGCCTAAGTAAGACCATCACAACAACAGTAACCATCCATCCCCTCTCGAGTGAGCATCAGGTAGACACACTTCACATATCTTTAGTGTCTTGTGGAGAGGGTCACAGAGCCCCTGGAACGTGGGGACAGTGACGGTTCCTGCACGAAAGCAGAGCATGAAGCCAGGTCCATTGACGCTCGGTGTTTTCTACCGCATTTCCCAATGAGCGCTTTCCTAGGGTACAAGCGCATTGTTTATCCACCCCCTTTGCCATCACTAAGAGCAGCTTTCTAAAGCCTGTTGGGTTGATTATAAACACAGATGAGCAGAAGTAAATACTGGAGCAGGAGCCGCCCGCCTAGCAGCTGAAGTGTGGGATGGGCTGTGAACCACCCACAGCTCCCAGTCTTAGTGCTGGAGCAGATACTCTGCTGGTCACGGTGACACAGAAGGCTAAGGCAGGCACTGTGTTGGTCCTAACAGGTGGTCACTGCCCAGCAAGGGGTGGGGAGGGGTCTAAGACCCACAATTTAACATGTCTCCTCATTAAGAGTTGTCAATACTGGATTCTTGGTCCTAAGTCTTTGCTGCTCTTCAGAAGTGTCATCCACCACCCCAGTCCTACACCTCCATGGGAGGACAACTGTGCTTTTCTGCCTTGACTTTTGGCTTGCCCTTTTGACTTTCTGGTGCTTTGATCCATATTTACTGACGCTGACGGTCCTTGCTCCCAATTGGATTTTTGGCCTGTCAATAAAGGTGCCAGTGGCCAATGGCTGGGTGGAAAGAAAGAGGCGGGACTTCCAGGTTCCCACCCGCTAGGGAGAAGGGACTCAGGGACTAGGAGAGGGTAGGGAGGGGGACACAGTAGCACAGAAAGTAAAGCCAAACAGCAACGTGAGTTCCCGGACGTGGCCAGAGGCTGGGCCTGGGGTAGCAGAGGAAGGATTAGGGGTGCCCAGTCATTAAGTTAGCAAAGGCATTTTAAGAATAACTGGCGTGAATCCAAGAGAGCTCTTGAGGGGGTGCAGGCATGAGACCGGCCAGGAACGTAAAGCGGCGTAAACAAAACTGCACACTACAACTTTTCTTTGGCCCATGGGACGCTAGCAGACATAGTGCAAGCCGAAGTCTGGAATATATTTGAACAGCTGTGCCTGTGTTTGACTTCTGCCTATGAGGAAGAGAAAACCATGCCCTGGGTAGTCGCAGTTTAAGTTTCATACAAACCACAGCCCAAAGACTCCCCAACCTAGAAAATACGGCTCCAACTGAGCACCCTAGAAATAGGTGCAAGATATCCGTGCTTCCTGAGACACCGGAGCTGGTTATTACGCGTCAATGCTGTAGAGGCTTAGCCCCTGAGCCTGGCTGATGCTGTGCACGATTCAAGCAAGTTCTTTAAAACCCCTCAAGTTCAGAGGGATCCATGGCTCCAGATACATATGTAGCAGAGGATGGCTTTGCCTGACAGCAGCAGGAAGAGAGGCTCTTGGTCCCGGGGAGTAGGGGTATCCTGGAGTGGTGGAGCAGGAGAGTGTGGGTGGGTGGGGGAACATTCTCTTATAAGCAAAAGGGAGGGGGGAGGGCAGATGTAGGATGGGGGAGTGGGTGGAGGGAAAACCAGGAAGTGGGATATCATTTGAAATGTAAACGAATGGAGTGATTAATAATAATAATAATGCCCTCCAGTTTCTTCCTCTATCAGGAAGAGGGCACAGATACCTGCTCTTAAATATGACTGTTGCACGTTATAATAGAAATTCAACGCTCAAAATGGAAAAAAAAAAAATACAGCCTAGATGTCCATCAACAGATGAATAGAAAACACATACACTTGAGAGAATTTTACTCAGCTCTGAAGAAAAAGGAAATTGTGGAAGTACTGTGTATGAATTTGTGTCTGTCCTTTCTTACCTACCTAAAGCATTCTCTGATAGGCTTTAGTAAAAATCTGATGGCCAATTAGCTGGCCAGGAAGGTGGGACTTCCTGGGGGTGGAGCGAACTCTAGGAAGAAAGGGGAAGAGGCTTTTGTCAGTAGACATCCGAAGAGAAAGTGGGGGTGAGGGAGGTGATTACAAGCCTAGAAGGTATAGTTAGCCAAATGGCTGGGTGGGGCTAGGTGGTCAGGTCAACGCAGATGAATTAGTTGATAGTCTGCCCAGCTAAGGCTTAAAGCTTTGATATATTAAAAGGTCTCTGTGTGATTATTTGGGAAGCATGCTGGTTAAGGAATAACTGCCATCAGATTAATTTCCAGCGTTAATTAATCTATACAGAATATCAATAATTACAGGAAATGATAAAATGTAACAACAAACCTGATGGAATCATAAATGATTACAGTAAGCTAAGTAACTGAGACAAGGATCCCGTTCTTCTCGTTCTCTCGGTGCAGATCCCAGCTACTGATGTGTCTTTATCTGTGTGAGTGCAGGAGACAGACCAAGGGGTAGGAAAGAAGTGGAGGGAGGGCAAAAGTTCCCATTACAGTGAAAACAAGGCTTGCTGGGGGAGGCTGCCCGGGAGTCCAGAGGGTGAGGAATGGAAGGAGTGCAAGGGGAGCAACTACAACAAATTTTTCTTGAAAACCCGCTACAATAAAACCATTAATACTCTATGAGACCATTAGAAAGTCTACTATGAAACAAAAAAGAGAAAAGTGTGCTTATGGGAAAGAAAATAAAATGTCACTCATAGATGTCATGATTGTGTTGTTTAGCAACAACAACAACAAAAAAAAAAAACAGAATCCACAAAACGAATAAACAAACTACCAAAATGAGTAGGCTAGTGTATCAAGGTCAAAAGAGGTACAATCAATAGGCCAAACTTGACTACATTTCTATGCCCTAGCAAGGATAGCTAGACGCTGAATTCTTATATTTTTTTGGTTCTGAGTCTTGGCTTCAATAGCTGAGCCATCTCTCCGACCTAGAAGCTGCATTCTTAATGCATAGTTAAGATACATTCCAAACTGTGACACACTTAGGGGTAAATCCAAGATAATAAGTATAAGATTTATTTGCTGAATATCGTGAAGCATTAGGAAGAGAAATTACAGAGCCCACGGTGAGTGGAATAATGAACTGTGTTTAAATATCCGAAGACCCATGTTTTTTATTCTCCCTGAGTTGATTTAGAATCAATTAAAATGCAATGAAATTTCCCCAAGGTTTGTGTTGTTGTCGATGATGATGATGATGATGATGATGATGATGTTGATGATGATGATGATGTTGATGATGATGATAAGCTGTGGGCTGGAGAGATGGACCCAGCGGCTAAGAGCACTTGCTGCTCTTCCAGAGGACCTGAGTTCAGTTCCCATCATCCATGTCAGGCCACTCCCAATTGCCTGCAAATTTAGTTCTACAGGATTCAATACCCTCTTCTCGCCTCCACAGGCATAGGCATGAATATGTACACATGCACACACCCACATATAATAATAATAATAATAATGCCTTTTTAAAATGAAGACAGTGGTACAAAGTTACATGGCAAAGAACAGAACCTAGAATACAAGCACAACAATTTTTGAAGAGGAACCAAGTTCAGAGACTCACAAGACTACCTTCTTTTCATACTTAGAAAAAAGGAATAACTAGGACAATATGCCAAGAACATCAAACCATTTCTGTATAAGGAAAAAAAGGATATTAGGCTTTATAAACCATAAGTCTCAGTCACAACTACTGTTACGTAAAAGCATCCAAAGGTTATGGGTCCAAGGAATTGAACTCAGGTCATCAGACTTGGTAGCAAGCCCCCTTACCCACTGAGCCATCCCATTGGTCTCCCTTTTAAAATAAGCTGAAGTAGTAAGAATTATGACCCATCCCATATCTCAGAGTTAGACTTCATGTATACATGATACAACATAAATGGATCGCAGATCTAAACATAAAACCTACTATAGAAATGTCTAGAAGGAACTCCTCAGTTCCTTGTAGAAAACACAGAAATTGTGACTGTTAAAAATGATTTGGCTCATAAACATTAAAGCCTTTGCTTCTTGAAAGATATTATTAAGAAAATTAAAATACAAGCTTCAGATTGAGAGGAAATATTTACGGCATCCATGAGTGGGGAAGGCATTAGAGCTAGACTATACAAAAAAAAAAAAAAAAAAAACACTCTGAAAACTTATAATAGTCAAATAATCATTTTGATAAATGATTGTATCATATGAAAAGACCGCTTGCCAAAAAATAGCTATGCGTGCACGTAGAAAGTAAATGCATTAGCAATAAGGGAGCTAGGAGCTCAGACAGTAAGTAAGTGAACAGTTCTTGGAACCCAATGTTACCAAACAAACGCCATTGCAGGTATAGAGCAAAGGATGGCGGGAATTTAAAGCAGTGAAGCGCCTCCTCTTTAGAAGAGGTCACTGGTTCCTTAGACATTCAACATCCCTTCATCCCTTACCGTATGTCACAGCAATTCCAGCATTGCCTATTTACACAAGAGAACTAAATATCTACAGAAGTGCCTGGATAACGGTATTTCCACCGTTATTTGCCATTGTGATGTATTTGCCATTCCCTCAAACTGGAAATAACACACACGTCTGTCAAGGATGTGTTAAAGGATAAACTCTGGTTCCCATCCTGTCTAATGGAACTCATGCACAGGATGGAGGAAAAACTGCAGAGGCAATGGTGGAGGGGCTGGGAAAGAATTATTATTCTAAGCTGAAGAAACCAGAGGGGAGCTACTGCTATGTAGTTCCCTTCTGGTGACACTTGGTGACACTCGGGGAAGGGCAGGCTGCATGCTAACACCAGCCACAGCTGGCAGCATCTGAGAGTGAGGGAGGGACCTGACTGTGAGAAGCTCACCAGAGTGAGGGGATGAGGGGAAAAGCCACCTCTGTCTTGACTGTCAAAGGCTAGGGCTATGAATTTGGGAATTTTGCTAAAAATCGGTAGAATCTAAAAAATGTGATTTGGTTATTTATAACATAACACCATTATGCTAAAAGAAGAAATCACCACCATTAACAAAAAAAAACCATAAGTTATTCCTCAGTTCTCTCAAGATTAACATGAAAACATAGAAACAGTTCAGCACGGTGGTGCATGCCTAAAATCCTAGCACCTGGGAGGCTGAGGCAGGAGACTTACTGCATCTTAAGGCCAGCTTGGGCTATATTATGATGCCCTTCTGTGGAGATAGCTCGACAGGCTTGCTGTCTACTTGTGGGAACTGGAGTTGGGACCCCCTGGCACCCAAATAACTGCTAATGGGGCATGGTGGCCTGCCTGTATTCCCAGCCCTGGCTCAGAAGGCAGACGGAAACAAGGGATCCCTGGAGTAACCGCATAGACTGATGAGCTAATCTGGGATCTCTGAGTTCAGCTGAGGGATCCCACCTCAGTGAATGCAGTAGAGAGAGGGGGAAGATGGTTTTAAATGTCATCCTTAGCCTTCCACATGCATATACACACACCACACAGTACAGGAACACAATACACATGTACAACACATAGGCATATAACACACATGCACACCACACATATATGTACACGATACACATACACACACACCACAATAAAGAACACAGTACACATGTAGAACACATAGACACATAACACACACAACACATAGATGTACACCATACACACACATAACACATACATGTATACCATATATACACACAACACATACATGTACACCATATACACACAACATATACATGTACACCATACACACACAACATATACATGTACATCAGACACACACAACACATACATAAACACCATATACACACAACACATACATGTATACCATATACATACACACACATACATATACACCATACGCACTCAACACATACATAAACATCATACACACACACACACACTCACTCACACTATGTGTGCTGACACATACATGCTCACAAACCAACAGTACTACTACCCTATTTCTCAGAGAATGTCTCTTGGTCAGGGAAGGGATTCTTGCCTGTGTTGTCTCTGCCCCATGTTCACACAGGAGCATACTGACTTGCCCGACCTATGCGGGTGCTAGCTCAACAACAAATACACAACCGTGTGCATGAGATGCTAGGAGAATATGCTCATTAGCTTCTTGCTAACAACCCCTATGAAATGGATCCAATCAGTATACCCATTTTCTAAACAAGGAAACTGAGACCCTGAGGTGGCGAATGATTGATTTTTTGCTTCGTAGCAGCTCAGTGGCAAACCAAAAAGAAGCCTCCATGTCTTGAGTTGAAGAGATCACTATTGGATGGACAGAGATCTAGTAACAGGGAAAGCCAGGCAGTGCTAGCTGGGAGAAACTGACTCTGAAGGCCCCTACAGACCCCACACGCTCTTTGCTTCTTCACTGACGCTCTCACTAACACCTCCTTGTGGGGAGCAGACCATAGACCTGAGCATCAGCATTCTTCAAACACAAACTCAAGAGTCTCAAAAAACTCTGCTGTCATCCGGATGGAGCCGGGAATGGCTAAGAGAAGGGTTTGCTGGCAGCTGGTGGCGGAATTTCCAACAGCCAATTCCTCCCAGCTCTCCCCACAGGCTTGCTTGAAGAGGGTAATCAAGTCCATTTATCAGACATTTGAAAGAGCAGAGATGCTTTCTCTAGACAGATAAGCAAGGCAAAAACAAACTAATTTGTGCTTCCTCTCTGGGTGCTTGGATTTCTCTAAGTGAATCAGTCAACTTTAGGAGGTAGGGAAGAGTTTAGGCCACTACAAGAGGAAACAGCTGCAGCAATGGCCAGTGGGACCTGGTGAGAGCGCCCCAGGCCTGCAGAGACATCAGACGAGGTCAGACCAAGGGCACCATCAGCAGCCACACTGGCTGAGGAGCTGCAGGCTGCCAGGCTCTGAGCGCCAGGCAGATTGTTGTCTTCAGATGGATGGGCGTGTGCTGTTTATTTCTTCTCTATCAGTTACTCCGTGGCAGAGGCCATCCCTGTCTAAGAAAGGCTGGTGCTGAGCCCAAACCCTCCTGGGTCCTACCAGAACCACATTTTCTGCAAAGCATTTTTCCAGTGTAGGCTATCATGGAAAGAGAGAGGGTGTAAGACTCTGACTCCTCAGATGGGCCTGGCCTTACATACTTGCAGCATGTTCCAGCTGCTGCTGAGCCTGCCAGTGAGGCAGCCAGTATCTGACCACAAAGCCTTCAGGGGCAGGAGAGTCAGCTCCATCTGGACATTTGAAAGAATAGGAAGATCCATTCCTTTAAACAATGAAAGACATAGAACCAAGGCCTGGAGCTCAGTAGACCCCTTTTCTTTCTCTTTCCAGACACATGAATTCCTCTACCTGGGTAATCTGTCAACTGGTGCTTACCCGAGTGATGGAAGACTGTCTTAAAAATCAATCGGCTGCTCTGATTGGAATGACCCAAGTTGATGTGTGTGGAAAAACACAGCGAAAAGGAGTCAGGTGCAGACTAATGGGATTTAGCTTTGGTGAGTTTCACTATTCAGCTCGGCATTCTTTCAGAGAATGGGCATCTACTGGCCTTCTCGGGACCCTTGGGATAAAGGCTGAAAGCAACTGGTGATGGAGACAGAACTTCTCTAATAACAAAACAAACACTCTAAGGCTATTACAAAGATATTTGAAGAAATCTTGGATGAGAGGGTTAAAACCTCTTCTGAGAGTTCCTTGAACCACATGGGACAGGGAAGAAAAGAGATGAGAGAGGCAGCTGTCCACCTCTGCCATGTTTCTCACCCGTGATTTCACATCTGTCACCTTCTAGGACATTCCAAGTCACTCTGAAAGAGTGGCCTTCTTATTAACCCATTCCTTCCAGATGCCGAGTAGCTCCTTCTCAACTCTAACCAACTCTGTGTTCTCTTTCTATAATGCGATCTAAGAGAGAAGCCTGGATGTGGACAGACTGCCGATGCATCTGCAAAGCACTGTGTGAGTTTTCCAAGCATCTGTAACATGCTGTCTCGGTTACAAGACAAGAGAATGAATGAGAAGTTCACGTTTAATGACAGTGTTAAACCAGGAAAGACAGAGTAGGAAGAAAGGTGATATCAAACCCTCCCAGAAGCACAGTGGTTATCAGTGATTATATATGCTATGACCATTTAGCACTAGCTACAGAGTTAATTTGAGAGATACGCTTTGTGACCCAGAGAGCTTGTGGTAAGTGAATGATTAAGACCATTGGCCATTCCTAAAAGTAGTATGTCAAGACTCATGTCAAAACCACGACAGGCCACGTCCCACTGAACCCTGAGAGCAACCATGGAAAGTGGATATGATAACCTAGTATCCACAGGAGGGACTGAGGTTCAGCACAGCCAAGCACTAAAGATCACCTACTGAAATCAAGACAGAGATCACACACACACACACACACACACACACACACACACACACCTGTGTCCCTCAGCCTCCCTAATGTCATACCGCAGGACACTCACTGAGGATGAAACAGGGGATGTGTTGGGTGACACATCTGCCTGGGTGTTTCCTAAGACATCTTTTTTGGCACCTGACTCAGGGTCCTGTGATACATTCAACTCGGCTCATAGTTTGAAGGCACATGTATAAGATCAGAGTACTGAGGACCAACCAGAAGAAATATACCAAGCTCCGTCATGGGAGGGCTGAGCGATTAGGAGAGGTGGCATAGGGTCTAAGAGGAGAGAGGAGACCTCCTTGAGAAAATGAGTCCCATCTGAAGCTTCTTCAACTGAAATAGCAGCTGAGTTAGATAGTCTACCTCCAGTTTCTGTGTTTCCTCCTAGTCACGTAAGGCATGTGGGCAAAGACTTCCCACTCATCCGATAGCGATTATGCCCTCCGACATGACAGGCACTGTGCTGAGCACTGAATGTGGACCAGGAAACAAGGCTGAATTTCTGTCTCATAAAATTAACATGTGGCATGGGAGATGGCAGATGGAACAGATGTGGACCTAAAAGAATGCCAGGACGTGATAAGGATCATGACAGAAAGCACGAAGACCTGAGACCCAGAGTGAGCCCGCATGACAGCAGTTGTGTTCAACTTTTCACAGAAGTCTACACACTCAGCAGCATATGCTATTCCATCTCAAATGGAACAGAGCACAAAAATGTCATCACCACCCAGACCCTGAAACAAGAGACTACATTTCAGATGCCCAGCGTGCTCTCAGCAGACATGATCCTGCACAGTAAAGAAAAGTGCTATCAGAACAAGAGACCCAAATAGGGGGAGGTAGACCCCATGGGGGTTGCCAGAAAGAGCCTTGCAGGCAGAGGCAAGGACAAGTAAGACGGGGTGAAACAAAGGTTCTTATAGAGCAGAAAGCCAACAACAACCATGGCTGAAAGAAAGCAGATGGATGGATGCACGGATGGATGGATGGATGGATGGATGGATGGATGGATGGATGGGTAGATGGATTAATAATGGATAATGGATGGATGGATGATGGACAGATGGATGGATGGATGATGGATGGATGGATGATGGATGGATGGATGGATGATGGATGGATGGATGATGGATGGATAGATGATGGATGGATAGATGGATAGATGGATGATAGATGGATGGATGGGTGGATGGATGATGGATAGATGGATGGATAATGGATGATGGATGAATGGATGATGGATGAATGGATGGATGGGTGGATGGATGATAGATGGATGGGCGAATGATGGATGGATGGATGGACAATGGATGGATAAATGATGGATGAATGGATAGATGAATGATGGATGAATGGATGGATGATAGATGGATGGGTGGATGGATAGGTGGATGGTGGATGGATGGACAATGGATGGATGGGCAATGGATGGATGGACGATGAATGGATGGATGATGGATGGATAGATGGATGGATGGATGATGGATAGATGGATGGATGGATGGATGGATGATGGATGGATGGATGATGGATGGATGGATGGATGGATGATGGATAGATGGATGAATGGATGATGGATGGATGGGTGGGTGGATGGATGGGTGGATGGATGGGTAGATGATGGATAGATGGATGGATGGATGGGTGGATGATGGATGGATGGACAGATGGATGGACAGATGGATGGATGAATGATGGATGGATAGATGGATGGATGGGTGAATGGATGGATGGGTGAATGGATGGATGATGAATGGATGCTCTGGTTGGAAACTTTCCAGAAAGACCCTGCAGCCTAACAACTTTGTCTCAATGAAGTCCAGGCTGAGAGAGACCTGAAGCACTAAAGGCTGAAATCTGTATCCTACTAGAATTCCCACAAAACAAAAAGCTTGCATACCTGGGAGCTCTGTCACCTCTGTGCACCTCCCTCCTGGGTCATTGTTTCCACAGACTTGCTTTAGGCCTCTTAGACACGGGCATTCCTCTGCTTTCTCCATGAATGAAACCCAGAGATCCCATGTGGCCTCTCCTCCTGGAAGCTGGAGCTTGATCTCATCACGTTATCATCTCTGTGTCTGTGGTTACAGCCTCACCTCTGCTCACTGTCTGCAGATGGAAATCCCCAAGCAAGGGAGTCAGAAAATGAGATGTCTGAACCTTAATGCCAGCCCTGCCCTGCTAGCCCAGACAGCAGGTGACCTACCCCTAATGTTTTCAATTCTTCCTTTTCTACTCCAGCCTTCCCTCCTGAGCTTGGTCTCTAGATACTTCTCCCTAACCGCCTGCAAGATCACTATCTGCCTCCTGAGGTAGCAGGAGGACAATGGATGGATGGACAATGGATGGATGGACGATGGATGGATGGATGATGGATGATGGATGGATGGATGATGGATAGATGAATGGATGGATGATGGATGGATGGGTGTATGGATAGATGGGTGGATGGATGGGTGGATGGACAATGGATGGATGGATGGATGGGTGGATGGATGGGTGGATGATGGATGGATGGATGGATGGACAATCTGTTTCACGAGGAGCACAAAGCAGGTAGTCAAATATTCTCTAAGTAGGCGACCTGGCGTTCTAAACAGGTTGGCAAGAGAAGCAATGCTCTGGTTCTCTCTGCCTCAAGCCAGCCCTGGAAGGGGAGGGGCCTTGAGCCTGCCGTGGGGCCTCTTCCAGCTACAAGTGGAAAGGGCAGTTTAGGAAGGGCGGGACTGAGCCTGCAGTGGAAGAGGAGGGGGTGGAGGGAGACCTACTGCCGTGGGAGGGGTGGGGCAAGGATTCCTGATGATGGATATAGAGCTAAAACCCTCACTTCAGAGAAGGAGGAATCAATGCAATTAGCACAACAGAAGAAGCACAGAGAGGAACCAGACTTATCTGCATAATCAATGCTAATCACAATCTTTTATGGGAATTGTTTCCCACTTTATTCCTAATTACCGCTTGCTACAACAGTGATAAAGCAAATCTCGAAATATAATCTCAAATTAACTCTGCAGCAAGTTCTCTTTGATTGTAGCAGTAAATTCTAGACATGGACCAAGGAATGATTTAAAGTGCTGAGTGATCCCCAAATTAATTCCACAAAGCTTGCTCTTTACATGTGGCCCAGCCTCCAGGGGAATGGCTTGAGGTCCTCACCTCTTCCTGCCGAGGTCATGTGCCTTAGATTTTCTCTGGTCTTCCTTTTCAAAAGGAATCTATCCCTTGATGGATGTCCTCAGAGCCATTCCAATATTGTCTAAACCACACGCTGTATAGCAATTTCCCTCCTGGAGGAAGGAGAGACACAAAACTTAGGAATTCCTCAGACTCACAAGAACCCCCTCCTTGAGGTTATACAAGCCATGAGCAGTTGCTGGGGAAGGTGAGAACATTCTAGGCAAGATGTGGCTGCAAAATGGCATTCATAAGCAATTACCCTTGCGGGAGGGAGTCACTCTTCCCTCTGTAAGTAACCTTTCACCCCGAGTCCAGTAAGCAACCTTTCACCCAGTAAACTCATTGGTTCATCAAGCTAGACTAGACCACTGTTCTTCTTTCTGAAGTTTGGTCACCTGACACAGGAAATCCGTGTGGACAGTCAAGGAATGGAAAGAGTGGGTGGCTCGGGATGGTTTCCCCATCACTGCATAAGACAGCACATTAATACTTAGTCCCACCTTACAGTAGTGAGTGTCTCCTGGAATTAGCCCTCAGATAGAAACCTAGTTCTTCCATCTCAGCAAAATCCAAGAAAGTTAAACATTTCTCTGTAGAAAGTAAGTATGCATACACTAGAGACCAAAGAATAGGAGTCCTCGTGAGGAAAAGCAAGCTTTGACAGAGGCATCACCCACACCCTGGCTGCACACCCAGAGGGAGATGTCCTGCTGTCAAGGCAACAAGCTGCAGTGATTGTGGTTGGATCTGACACAGTTGGAGGGAGGCATCTATATAGCAAGCAGGGTTTGCCTGGCTGGGAACTCTCTGGCATGCAAGGATGAATCTGGTCTGTGGGTCAATCTGTGTCATTCATTGGCATCCCACTTGAAACTCAGCATCTGCCCACAGCTGTAACCAGTATCTCCCTCGCTGTCACCACCAGGTTCACTGGCCCATCACAGTGTGTTTTAATGCTAGGATGATTCCATTGATCTGTGGACAGAAAGAACTGGAGCTGAAATGTTGTTCATGATCTCAAGGAATAGCTATAATGTTACATCATGTTCTCACTACAAACATTCATTAAGGTTGACTTGGGGGCTGTAATGGGCTCAGGAGTGATTGACAGAGCTGATGTAGACCCCCATCTGCTCAAAGGCTGAGGAGTTAAGATCTTGAAGTCACCTCTGATGAAGCCTGTCTTAGTTAGGTCTCTTATTGCTGCACAAACGCCATGGCTAAAGGTAACCTGGAGGGGAAAGGGTGAATTCTGCCTACAGTTCTGTGCTGTAGTCTGTCACTGAAGGTCAGGGCAGCAACTCAAATAGGGTAGGAGCCTGAAGGCAGGAATGATGCAGAGGTGATGGAGGGCTGCTTCTTGCTGGTGTACTCAGCCTGATTTCTTAGAGTACCCAGGACCACCAGCCCAGGGATAGTACCACCCATAATGGCCACCACCCATCAATCACCAATTAAGAAAATGCTCTACAGGCTTTCCATCCAGGTCAGTCTTATAGGGGCATTTTCTCATTTGAAAGCCCCTATTCCCAAATACTCTAGTTTATCTCAAGTTGCCTTGAAACTGCCCAAGACAGAGACTGTATTTATCCATTGCATTTGTTAATGGTAATGGTCTGCCCAAAACAAGTATTTAAAATACAACCATTTTTGTAATGATTAGGAGAATTTTTTTTAAGTATGGAATAGAGTTTATTCAGGACATAGGGAGGGGAGTTGAGAGAAAGGCAGAGAGAGAGGGAGTGGGAGAGGAGAGAGAGAGAGGTAGAGACAGAGACAGAGAGACAGAACAGAGAGAGGAGAAGGAGGAGGAAGAGGAAGAGGAAGAAGAAGGAGGAGGGGGAGGAGGAGGAAGAAGAAGGAGAGGGAGAAGGAGAGGAGAGAGAGAGAGGAAGAGACTGAGACAGAACAGAGACAGAGAAGAGGAGGAGGAAGAGGAAGAGGAAGAAGAAGAAGGAGGAGTAGGAGGAGGAAGAAGAAGGAGGAGGGGGAGGAGGAGGAAGAAGAAGGAGAGGGAGAAGGAGAGGAGAGAGAGAGAGGAAGAGACTGAGACAGAACAGAGACAGAGAAGAGGAGGAGGAAGAGGAAGAGGAAGAAGAAGAAGGAGGAGTAGGAGGAGGAAGAAGAAGGAGAGGGAGAAGGAGGAGGAGAGAGAGAGGAGGAGAGGAATAGAGGTTAGCCATGCATGAGCATATAGAGAGGGGGTCTGGGAATGGAGGGGAGAAGAGGGGGTAAGGGAGCAAGGGCAGGAGAGCAAGAGAGTGAGGAGGGGGCAAGCAGCCCCAGTTTTGAGATTCTTATATCTTGTGGGGGTTTTTTTTTTTCTGTTTTTCATATAGTATAGTTTTTGATATTTTTCTTCCCACTCCCCAAGTCCCTCCCAGATCCTCCCACGGTGCTCCCACTACTAAACTTCATTTTCTGAGAGTCCTTCTTTTTTTTAAAGATATTTTAAGGCTCCAAAGCATGTCTTCGCTTGGGCCTGTGGAAGGCTGAGATCCTCTCGCTATTACATGTTAAACATGGCAGCATTCCACGCATTGCTCAGCAGTGTGAGTGTCATCACTTCTAATTCTCACAACGAAGGGGCCAGGGAGGGATGTTATATCTATCACACCGCTGACACTGTCTGAGGCAGGGTGAGGGTCGGGGGTAGAATTTCTGTTCCAAAGATGAATTTGAGAGACAAATGCCATTATTTCTTTTATATAGACGAGACTGAATGGATAGTATTTCTATCATATAGATGAAGTGGATGGATACTACTTTCTATTATACAGATAAAGTTCTAAGGATACCCTGTTCCCTAATGGATTAGGTAGGGAGATAGGTAATATAATATATTTAATACATATAAATATAATATATATTTAAATATATAAGCATAAAATACATACATACATACATACATACATACATACATACATATATAAAATCAGAAACCTAAAATGTCTAAGAAGTTTGGCAGGTGATGTAATCACATATGCAGAGACCACTCTGTATGTGGTACTCAGAACTGCACTATCAAGAAGCTATTTGGGTAGATGGGGGTCTTACAGCCCTGTACAAGCAGTATGTCTAAGGAGGAACAGCAGGAGGAGAAGGAAGAGGAGGAGGAAGAAGAGAAAGAGGAGAAAGCCAGCCACAGACCCCATGGAGACTAGGCACCAGGTAGGCTGTGTCTTTTACAAGCGCCTATAGCAATTGCCAGTCACAGGGAGCCACTCAGCTGCCTCGGTCACCCCCACACCTGTCACAGAGAAGTTCTCTAATGGATGGGATGGGCCCTGGCTTTCAAAGCAATTTTGAAAAATGAATGTGAATGAGTACATGTCAAGGTTGCAGACAGGGATGCTTCGACGACGACGAGCATCTGTAATAACATGACAGCACAGCTGTTAGACTAAGGTGGGGAAGCTGGAGCCTCTCTCCCATCGCATTAGCATCTCCTACAGAGTGTAGTCAAGATGAGATGTACCACATCTCAGCATGTTTGGGAGAGCTGGCCTCCATGTCAGTGCCACGACAGCCTATCGGTCGTTCTTCCATACCGTGTGCCTTAGAAAGCACTGATGACACAGCGACACATGCTCTGCAAGCTACGGGGTGAAGAGGCCTTGCATACTCACAGGGATCTGACTCTGAGGCTCACCATCTGCCACCTGAGCTGTCTTGCTCTACCTGTGTCCAGGATCAGGGAGCAAGGATCAGCAACACAGGGGTGTATTGTGCATACGGTCCAGTTTCCAGTGGCCTAGATTCAGTCAAGCCAGCCGACAGTGTGTTCATTGAACATTTCAAAGAAAAGAAAAAAAAAAAAAACCTACCCATAATCTGTTTCTCCCACCGACAAGAGCATCTTCCATGATGTTCCTTGAAGGGATTTTTCAACTATATTCTAAGGAACTTTGTGTTTCTCCAAAGATGCCCCAGAGTCACTTGGAAACGGGAAAGAAAGAAAGTCAAGCAGCCATCTTTCCAGGGTGAGCACACCAGGCACCAGCCAACTTCAGTAGACTAGCTTTGATCTGCATTACACAGTGAGTTTTTGCATAAGGTATCTTTTCAGATAATAATAAAGAAAGAGCTTTATGGCTCTCTTTAAAAGAAAGAGAGAAGAAAAAGGAAGAAGAAAGGAAACCTACTTAAAGGGCATCAGGGCTGCCTCATTTGAAGATTCCTTCTCGAGAGGTTGGGCATGCTTGTCCTGCAGAGAAACAGAAGAAGCCTTCCCAATCCAGCGCTAGGGTTTGTATTCAAACAATCCTCTGAGGACCAAGAGTTGTGTTCTCTGTCTTCTTATCCTCTGTAGGGCAGAAGTCAGGGAGGTCAACATCCGGTGCCCTGTGGGAGCCAGGTCTGCTGTGCTTCCTGCGAGCCCCTGGGGCAGACAGGAGGTGCTCCCAGAGAGGTACCTGGCAGGAAGTGCTCTCAGAGAAGGAGTGCAGATAGGAAATGCTCCCTGAGAGGATGTGGGACAAACAGGAAAGTGCACCCAGAGATGGTACCAGGGGGCAGACAGGAAGTGCTCCCAGAGAGGATAGGGGAAGACAGGAAGTGGCTCCAGAGAGGGTACCTAGAGTTCTGCACTTTGGCTACAGCTGAAACAAACCTAGAAGAAGAAGTTATGTGTCCAGAGAAGTGACCCATCAATCATAAGAATACCACAGCAGGTATTCCTATCCAGCATCTTGAATTGAGTGTGCAGAGAACTGTACCCACCCCCATGGTGTTTTTCCATATGAACAGGATCCCTGAGTGAACCCCTCCAGTTTCCTTTGCTCCAGCTGGGTGCTATGAGTAGGTTAGTGTGGGAAGCCACTTTATCCAGCGCCATTGCGAGATGGTGCTGGCAGAAAAATTTTAGTCCTGGTAAACAACTCTGGCGCATGCGTGGTACGACCACACAGTGACTCAGCACTGGTATGCTAATGAGGTGCACCTTAGTTCTCCTATCACAATGCAACACGCCCCTAAGCAAGGGCTGCTGGGATATATAAGGGCGGCAAAAGACAGGCTGTGGGGGGTGGGGGAGCGTGTTGGAGAAGAAAAGCAAGGTCCTAAATAAAGCACTGCAGAGAAGAACCTGGTCCTGTCCTGTCTTTCCTTGCGGGACGAGGTCGGGTGGGACAGGTTAGTCTCCATGGTTTCCTTACCTGCTGCAAAAAAATCAGTCTCTCTGAAGTCTTTAATTTCCCGGCAGTGTTAGTCTGGCTTTGTACTCAGTGAGATGTGGCCCATTGGGTTCGGGAAGAACACTCCTAGCACACACTGCCAGCACACTCTGTACAGTAGGCTCCAGGGGCATTTGGTTCCCACTGTCATTTCCCAAATCTTAAATGACACATGGCATGGGGAAATCACATACATTTAGATGGCCTTGGGTATATGTATCCATGACACCAATGCCCCATGGGTCACCATCCAATGACCTTGTCCAAACTATACAATACCCCCTGTGTGCCACCACTTTTACATCCGTGTGGTTGGATTTAGCATTGGTCCTTGATTGATGTGGTACCCAGCTCCACTGTTGCCGTTACTAAAACCTGAGCTCCAGCTCTTTTCTGCCTTCTCTGTCTGTGCCTGAACTGACACTGGTCAAGAGGCCAATCACCTCCTACAATTGGGGCTTTATCACTGGTGGTACCAAGGCCCATTCTACATCTCGAATATATGTTACACTGTGTCCCTCCCAGGGCATCAACTTCGGTATCTACTGGAACCTGGTGGGGAAGGGAAGAAACACCAGCTCAAGATTACAGACAGAAAGACAGCAGGGCTAAATGTTAGGTCAGATTTGGTTTTGAAACTTACAGCTCTCTGAACACAATGTCAGGTCAATTTCTTCTGAGATCAGTATTGGAGGACATGGGTAAGAGATGATTTCAAACTTCAAGGCAGGCTAAACACCCAATACCACTTTGCTCTGTACACTCTGGAAGATGATCTATGATAGCCATCTTTGAGTTTTGAATAATTAAATTAGTAAGTATACCGGAAGCCAAAGGATAAATAGTGAGCGGCAGATAGAAACGCCCCGGGTAGGTCTATAGAGAGATAGACAGACAAGAAGGAAGATAGACAAAAGGTAGGTAGGTAGGTAGGTAGGTAGGTAAGTAGATAGACAGACAGATAGATGACAGAAAGGAAAAAGGAAGATAAATAGATGATAAAAAGAAGGAACTAGATAGATAGATAGATAGATAGATAGATAAGAAATAGAAACATACTAGATAGATAGATAGATAGATAGATAGATAGATAGATAGATAGATAGATGATAGGAATGGATGGTTAATAGATAGTAGATAGAGATAGGTGATAGGTAGATAGGAATACAGATGATAGAAAGATGATAGATATATAGTAGATAGATGGTAGATAGAAATAGATAGAAATAGATGATTGATAGTAGAGCTGGGTAAGAGATGGAGATATAAATGATTGATAGATATCTGATAGATGGATAAATAGACAGATGATAAATGGACAGATAAAGGGTAGGTAGATGACAGACAGACAGACAGACAGACAGACAGACAGACAGACAGATAGATAGATAGATAGATAGATAGATACATAGATACATAGATACATAGATAGATAGACAGACAGACAGACGGACAGATAGATAGATAGACAGACAGACAGAGGATAGATAGATACATAGATATCATGAAAACAGAAGCTCACTGGGCCGGTGCCCTGAGTAAACCTTGGGCACAAACTCCGCAGCCAACCCCACAACACCCAGAGGAAGCTCCACTGACAGGTGTTCCAAGTCGCCCAGAATCATAGGATCAGAAGTGAGGAGGACCCAACATCTGTCCCAATTCCAGGAGGAGCTGGGACCAGCAGGACTCAGGCACACAGGAACTCCAACAGACCAGTGGCACGAGTTCCTTCGGGTCGGTCTGGGCCAGTGCCTTGAGCAGACCTTGGGTGCAAACTCTGCAGCCAGTCCCACAACACCCAGAGGAAGCTCCACTGCCAGGTGCTCTAACTCACTCAAGATCACAGGATCACAGGATCACAGGATCATAGGATCCCAGCATCTTGGTCACACCAGGAATTCAGGGTCCCAGAGGCAGCAGTTTGGACACACCCAGGATCTCAGGATCACAGGATCCTAGAATCATAGGATCACAGCAGCAGCTTGACCCTGAGGAGTTCTGACACAACCAGGATCACAGGAAGGACAGGCTCCAGTCAGATATAGTGAGGACAGATGGCCCTACAGATAACCAGATGGTGAGAGGCAAGCATAAGATCATAAGCAACAGAAACCAAGGCTACTTGGCATCATCAGAACCCAATTCTTCCACCACAGCAAGTCCTGGATACACCATCACACTGAAAAGCAAGATTTGGATGGAAAATCACTTCTCATGATGTTGATAGAAGACTTTATGGTGGACATAAATAACTGACCCTTAAAGAAATACAGGAAAACACAGATAAACAGGTAGAAGCCCTTAAAGAGGAAACACAAAAATCCCTTAACGAATTACAGGAAAACACAATCAAACAGGTGAAGGAAATGAACAAAACCATCAAAGATCTAAAAATGAAAATAGAAACAATAAAAAAATCACAAAGGGAGACAACCCTGGAGCTAGAAAATCTAGGAAGGAATTCAGGAGTAGTAGATGTAAGTATCACCAACAGAATACAAGAGATAGAAGAGAATCTCAGGTATAGTAGATATCATAGAAAATATTGACACAACAGTCAAAGAAAATACAAAAGGCAAAAAGCTAATAACCCAAAACATCCAGGAAATCTAAGATATAATGAAAAGACCAAACCTAAGGATAATAGGTATAGAAGAGAGTGAAGATTCCCAACTTAAAGGGCCAGTAAATATCTTCAACAAAACTATAGAAGAAAACTTCCCTAACCTAAAGAAAGAAATAACCATGAACATATAAGAAGCCTACAGAACTCTAAATAGACTGGACCAGAAAAGAAATTTCTCCTGTCACATAATAATCGAAACACCAAATGCAGCAAACAAAGAAAGAATATTAAAAGCAATAAGGGAAAAAGGTTAAGTAACATATAAAGACAGGCCTATCAGAATTACACCAGACTTCTTACCAGAGACTATGAAAGCTAGAAGATCCTGGGCAGATGACATATAGACCTAATAGAACACAAATGCCTGCCCAGACTACTATACCCAGCAAAACTCTCACTTACCATAGATGGAGAAAACAAGATATTCCATGACAAAACCAAATTTACACAATATCTTTCCACAAATCTAGCCCTACAAAGGATGGAAAACACCAACACAAGGAGGGAAACTACACCCTAGAAAAAGCAAAAAAGTAATCTTTCAGCAAACCCACACAAACACAATTCCACATCTAACAACAAAAATAACATGAAGTAACTATCACTTTTCCTTAGTATCTCTTAATATGAAAATTAATATTACCAACATATTCTAATTGATTGAAAATCAAAAATATGAGGAATTAGAAATTTGTTGACTGTTACCCAGTGGTCTCTCTGATTTAGTAATTGGAGAAATATGTTCAATATTGTACAATTCATATACACTCTCTGCTTGTTTGTACATGACAGTGTCTTGCTGTGTACCACATAATGGACTTGAAATCATGCTTCTCCTATCTCAGCCCCTTATTAGTAGGATTGTTTATTTGATGCTTTTACTCCACACTATGGTTTTCAGAACAGTTTACATATTTCGAAATTACTTATATAGCCAAATGAAATATAGACAATTAATTGGGAGGTGGCTTGTAAGAGAACAACAAAGAGTAAGACTAAATGTTTTTGCTTGATATTTATAATTATTCTATCAATTTTGGTGATGACCTTATAAGTTACTCTTTTTCTGAGATGAATGCTTTTCAAAGTTATCATTGCCAACGAACCAGAATCTTACCCTCACCTAATGTCTGTGCCACCCTCCAAGCAGAACCATTGTTCATTGAAACAGTTGATGATGACTTCATGAATAGACCATCTTAATACACACACCATTTCTTAAATGAATGTAACCTGGTCCCTGTGGGCTGAGAATGATGACAGTCACTCAAGTCAAATAGCTTTGACCATAGCAGGATATCTGTATCCAAATAATTGTGCCTACAATTCATTTCTCCATGCAGCAGAACTGTCAGCTCTTAGCTTAGCTACTATGGAGATAAAATCCTTTGGGAATGTAAGGAACATTGAAGTACAGTCTTATTACAATGAATTCCAATGTCTAAAAATTGTTCTTATTTTGGGTTTGTACCATACCATAATAAGAGCCAAAATTTTAAGCTCTACTAAAAAGAAAACAAACAAACAAGCAAAAAGACTTCATCTTTTTATGTTCATTTAATAACATGTCCATCATTTTTATGATTGGTATAAAAATATATAGTGTGTTGAATATCATAAAAACTTAAAATTAAAATTAAAATTAAGGAAAGAAAAGAAAACAGAAACTCAAAACATACAGAAAAAGTTGACTAGGGAGTCTCCACTGAGACAGTCACGTGGAGACACCAAAGGGAAGAGCAGTTTGATCCTGGGGTAAGGCTTCAAAAAAACAAACAAACAAACAAACAAAAACAAAAACAACAAAAAAAACAGAAACAAAACCCAAAGCAACAGAAAACTGACATCATCAAATATTTGGGCACTCACAGCATCCAGTAGATATGCACTGGAGGGGGAGGGGACTCAGAGCATTCAGTGGGAGTCCCTCTCCCCCCCCCCCCCCCCCCCCCCGTGGCGGAACTTCAGGCTGCTCTCTCTTCTGCAGGCACTTTTCTATTAAGAGATAAATGGCCTCATCATCATCCATTGCAAAAGGTTTCTCTAGCAGTCACTAGGTGTTTGCATTCTCAGACCGCATTGCTGTCCCCTCTCCCATGTCACAGTTGGTACGGTCATCCCACTAAGGGCCCTCGGAGGAAGTGAGGCAAACATGCAGGGGTCTGATATCAGGGTGCTTCCAGAGTCTGCTTCTCAGAGAGCTCAACTAGTACAAAGTCACCAGCGACCCACATACTCCTTAGTACCGATAGGATATGTTAATCTATTCTCTGTCATCAACCCTAGGTCTCAGCCTGCTTACCTGCCCATACGTTGTGACTCAGACACAAGCAACTATCATGCAATTAGTTTTCAGACAGACCTGAGCAAGTCAGACCTGATGCTTCTATTGCCTTTAACACTAACAGCAGCAGTAATGGTGCAAGGGAGCACAGTACAGGACATTTATCTAGAGCCTTCTAGATTCAAACTGGCAGTCTAATCTCTTCATTTGTTCTGGCGGGTTTTGAATAGTGTCTCTTAAGTATTCATGTCAACGCAGAAACTCGAGATATGACGTTATTTGTAAATGAAGTCTTTGGAGGGGTCACTGAGGAGGCCACGAGAAGAGCTCAGTGAGTTTGCCTGCATCCTCGAGAGAAAAGATGATATGGAGATAGAAAAGCTTTCCCGCTAAGACAGAGGCTGCGGTTGGAATGACGCCCCCCACAGGAGGAAAGCCAGGGATTGCTGTGAGCCACTAAAGGCTGTGGAAAGCACGCAGAGGGGTCTTTCCACTGTCCCTAAGAGTGCTGCCCGGATAACACCTTGATTTCAGATTTGGGGCCCTGTAAACAGCGAGAAAATAAATTTCTACTGTCTTAGCCAGTTCACGGCCATTGGTTAAAGCGACGCTGGAAACAGACACTTGTGCTATGTCATTTTACTGTCACAATAACCATAGGGTGTGGACCATGTTGTTATTTCCCCTACTTTGCAAGCAAGAAGGCTTACTTCAGGGTGTCTAGGGACAACCAGAAACCCATAAGTCATGAAATGCTGAGCTAGCTTTGAACCCAAATAGTGATTTCCCAGACTCCTATTCTGGGGTTATACACAGGCTCTGACAGGCTTTCCAGAGCCTTCCTAGACTGAAACAGAGTACACACACACACACACACACACACACACACACACACACTGACATCACCATTGATAGTCTCTGTGCACTGGTCTGTCTGGTGATTAACACAGTATACAGTCTTCTGGTGTCTGATGAGTCATGAATATGCAAGTATCCCTTCACTATAGATAGCCCCCCCCCCCAACAGTCGATCAAAGGAATAACCACCCAGGCTTTGTTTTGGGGAAGTCAATGAGTTTCTTGCAGCCACAGGCTCATGAGTAAAGGGTCACTTGCAGGAGCCCAAGTGACTCAGAAGCATCTATGCCATCGAAAGCCCATCGCAGCATGGGTGACAGCTTCAAAGTTGCAACCCTGGAGCTCCCTGCACAAGGAGCAGGCATCTCCACAGAAGATCTCCTCCCTAGCAGCTGCAACTGCTTATGTATCCATGGGGAAGGCATGGAAAAGCTAGTTAGTTTCTGAGCTTTTAGATCCCTGAATATTGTTTGGTCCCTGATAGGAACCCCCTCGCCTCTCCAAGCGGAAATGTTAAATTTGGAGGGAACAGTTCTAAAACACATCTCTGAGCTCTTCTCCCTGGAAGCATCAGTTCACAAGGCAAGATTTGCCAGGTTTGTTGTAGGTGGGCTTGATTCCTCCATTCTCCAGACACAATTGCCCTGTCACTGGGAGGCAGGGGCTCACACCCACCAGGAACAGAAGTATGGCTACTGGAGCCTCTTGCTACCACTTCTCCTCCTACCATCCACCAACGGAAGCACTTCTTTCTGGGCATGGACAGGGAAACAGACAAAGACAATGGCATCTTAGATAAGCAGACACTTGTAAGAGAAAAACACCCTGTGGGTCCAGCTCAGAACATCGGTTGCAGTAAAAGGCCTCCCCCCACAACCCCCACCAGCTTCCAGCCTGAGGTCAGCAGGGGCAGTGTGAACATAGTAATTTTTCTAAGTGTCTTATTAAATCTGTCAAGTGGCTGAACATCTGTTCTCTTTTCTGCTTGTGTTTTGAGGAGCAGATCTAGCTCGGAATCACAGGGCTTCGAGGGACCCCGGTTCATGTATAATCATACCACAGCTTTCTCCCAGGCCCTTACTAGAGCAATTAGCGAAGCTGCTTTTAACCAATTAGGCCCATCTTTTCAGCTCCCCACAGCAGAGGCTGCCGGTGCCCTCCCCACCGCTTGGCCCTCCTAGGAGTCCATTTCAAAAGGCACAATTCGAACCAATTATGCCTGTCTTGTTATTATAATCATTAACCATCATCACGCTAATGACAACTAATAGGCTACTTCAGATCTCTTTCTGCAAACGTGATGGGGGGGCTTCATAAATAAAAAAACAAATATTGTGTAGAAAGCTTCCAAGCTTGGCCTCCTCCTTCAAGATCTGGTCTTGCTGGGGTCTCAGGTGACATTAGGTGGAGTGTTCATTTGTTTGGTGAAGGTTCTCAAGTCATGGGTAGGCTACAGTCAAATATTAAGCTGCACACAGCACCGTGTAAGAAAAAGAGGAAGTGTGTAAGATGGTAGCGAGGAAAGAGAATGCTCGCCTTCCTGTGGGCTCTTACCCACTCTTTCCAATGCTCAGTTTCCCTACCGGTGAAGGAACAATGGCCGTCCCACCAGAGTTCCTGCGGTGCTTCAACAGCACATGTGTGCAATGGGCCAGCACGGTGCTTACCAAACAGCCACAGTGAGTCAAAGGGATGGATTTGAACCTGCACAGTGTGTCAGGCCTGCGTTCTGCCTCTGCAGACGAAGGAGCAGCCACAAGGGAGCTGTCTGTGAGAATATATGGGCCTCACTCCTGATTCCCAGAGAGTTCCTCACATACTGCATATGAGTACAGATGAGGCTGAAATGTCTTTGGAAGCCTGGCCTAGAGAGGGGCAGGGTATCCTAACAGGAAAACTGCTCAGCTGGTCCTGTCAGGGAGGAGGAGAGGAAGTATTTTGGGTACATGGTATATCTGTGTCACTACACGATGTGACCTCCTTTGAGTATTACCTCCGTGTCCAAGAAGAGGACTCTGAGGCGGGCACAGACTAGTGCTAATCTAGTGGTGTAGACTCAGACTCAAGCACCATGTGCTCTTGGTAGCGCTGTTTTGATCTGGGTGGGGGTATCATCAGTTTTACCCATAGCTTCATTTCCATCATCAGAACAAATACCAGAGCAGCAGGAAGGACACACAGTGAATTGCTAATGTTAGGAGAAAGCACTGGCTCCTTGGATTCCCCTCAGAAAGGATCTCTGGAAACCCATCCCCAGACTCCACCTGAGTGTTTCTGGGGTAGTGTGAGGAGGACCACACTGAGATCAAGCAAGGCGTGGACCTGAGTTCCCAACCTGCTTGAGCTCCAGATGCCTTATGTGTTTGGTAATAATGGTGGCAGCACCTACCTACCTTAGAGGGTTGTGGTAAGACTCTGCATGACACATTCGCCACTGTCTGGCACATAGTAATATTGTGCACACATGGTAACTAAACATAAAGCAAATCTTCACATTATGGTATATGTGATACCAGAAATGGGCAGCCACACCCTAAATAAAGGGGAAAGGGTCTCTTGAGACACTTGGAGTCCTATGTGTTTCAATACATGTCATGCTCCTCACCCCAATTCAGGATCTTGAAGGGATGGTGATGCGCTGTGCTGAATTTCCATGCATTCTCAGGTAGAAATAGGCTATATTTGTCCCTTGGAGATCACCAATGCTCACATGAAGCCTGTGTGCATTATCAAATAAAAATTAAGTAGCAAAAAAGGCAGTTTACCTCAGACCTCCATTCTGACTCAGATACGGATCTTTTTCAAGTTCCCCATGTCTTGTTATATTAACTCCTCTTCCGTTACACCTAACTGACACTAATATTGCTTTCACATGCTGGGGAGGGGAGACTTTAATTTTAAATACTCAAACTCCTTAGATGTCTCCCTTGCTATAAAAAAAATAAAATGCCTTATTCTTTCAGAAGTCAGATCAAAGAAAGGAGCAAACCTTTCGTCTAAAAGCCAGCAGCAACTTTTTCCAGAGAAGGCAGCCAGGATTTCTCTGCGTGGCTGAAAGGCAAGCCGACAATGCGTCTGGTTCAGCGCGAGAGGAGGGCGCGTGTGGGGCTCACTCCCATGTTGAAATACAACCATGCTGCTTTGCAGGGGAACCCGTTAGCCAACTCCTGCCCATCCCAACCCCGGTCCTCACACACCTAACCCACTACTTAACTTCCCAGGACTCAGGGCACCCTTGGTGATATCTATGGGTTCAGGCTTCCCATTTCCTGAGCCAGATACCATCTGCTCTCCTCACAACAAATGCAAACCCATGACTCACTCTCCAGGAGTGAGGCCATCAGCTCAGCGTGCAAGCCGAAGAAGGAATTCAGAACACCCTGTGGTTCAGCCTTAACCTGATCTACACAGATGTTTTACATGTAGGGCCATCGCTGGTAGAGGAACACAGCTCTGCCTTTCTGGTGGACAGGGTTCCAGGGTGACATGCTTGCATGGGGATGACACAAGGACTCCCCACCTTGGTTCACTACTTCAAGTGGACTGCTCCAGATGGCAATCGCCAGGGCTTCTCTAACACCGGCATGCCCAGAATCCCTGGAAAGCTGGTTAAAATGCACCTGGCCCAGCCCTCCCCTCCAAGATCCCCCCATGTACCCACCAGACCTGTTTGTCATCTACAGTTCTGCATTTAAAGAACATATACAGGCAATCGTTCTCAGCATCAGTTTTTATAGTTGTCAAATAAGGGAAATAACCTAAATGTGTGTCAGCAGGAGGCAGATAAATAAGATGTAGTGTATTTATACTATGGATTTTCATACACATTACATGGAAGATAAAAGGCCAGTTACAAATGGCACATTGTGCATGATTCCAGATTTCTACTTAATGCCCAGAAGATGAAAGTGTATACACAGAGAGGGCAAGTGTGACTTGCTTGTGCCTGGAATCCGAGGAGGAAGAGAGAATTACTGCTGGCAGGCATAGGGACACCTCTTCAGGTGATGGAACTTTCTGGAATTCAACCATAGTGATATTTTCAGTCATGCCCTTCCCTCTTCTATGTGACTGGTAAATATCTCTGTTGATGTTAGATCCCGCCAGCTAGGCACGGTAGTGTATGCCTGTAATCCCAGCACTGAGTTAGAGGCAGGTGGATTTCTGGTCTATGGAGCAAGTTCCTGCACAGCTGGGGCTACACAGAAACCCCACCTTAGTGGGGATGGGGTTATAATTCGCATCTGCTTCTGCTTGTCTTCGGGGAGAGGCAGAGCCACAGCACAGTATTGGCAGGGCCCACATAAAGAGCGGAGTTAAGTATGGCATGAGAAAGAGACTTGTGGTCTCAGGAAAGGCATTGCTCATTTATCAGCAACACCAAAGGACATGTGGTCATCAGAAATCCCATAGAGCATCCAAGTGGCCACTGAGCCCAGTGCTTAAAGCCCTCCAACACACCTCCCTTCCTCGAGACAATACTACCGTGACAACAGTTGAGGGTCCCATCATGGCTGCGTTTAATAACCCAGGCTGTGTGCCAGCCACAGACACACGTGTGTGTGTGTTGAGGCTGGAGCTTGAGATCAGGTGTTTTCCTCAATCATTTTCTACCTTCTTTTTGAGATGGAGTCTCTGACTGAACCCAAAGTTTACCTGATTTAGCTAGATTGACTGGCTAACAAACCCCGGGGATCCCCGTGTCTCTCTGCCTTCACAGTGCTGGAGCTACTGATGTGTGTCACCATATCCGTCTTTTTAAATGGGTGCTAAGGATGTGTTCCTACTGAGCCGTCCCTCCAGCCCCATTTCTTGCCTGGTACGAGATGCATATATATTGAGTTTGTAGCACAGTACAAAAGACTCACTTAAATGAGGCTAGTTAGAAGAACAATACAAAACACTTAAAAAGGTGGCAAAGGCAGAACCTCCGGAAGGTTGGGGACAGCAAGAAGCCACCAGTCCCTTGAATCTAAGGGTCCTGGAAAATAGAGAGATGGATGTCAGCACCTGGGGAGAAAAGACAGAGCAAAGAAATGGATCAAAGCTATTCCCAATGACTCAGAAGGGAGCTGTTCAGAACATCAGTTCTCTTACCCCACACTCTCCCCAGCTCCAAGTTGTTTTTCTGTCATCAGAGGGACCCATTTAGTGACCCGAGGAAAAGGAAATGCAATGGCTGGACTCACAGACATGAGCCTCTTAGCTTCAAGAATTGACATGGAGAAATGGGAAGCATCCAATATTTCATTGTCACTGTAAACTGAGGTCTGAAATAGCCAAGGTTGCACGTCTCAAAGGCCAGAGTTGGGCTAGGATCCTGGTGTTGTGGTGGGGCCTCCACCACCAGGCATGACTGCAGGCCTTCCCCAGACAGAGTAGCTAATAACCACCCGGCTTCTGCAAAGAATGGCCGACACTCTCTGGGCTCTCAAGGTCAAGAGAGAGAACAGTGATGAGTATGAAATGGTAATCCAGACCCCATAACCCTGGGCCCCCCACACCCTCCAAAGCTTAGCTGTATCACCCACATTGCTCCTGGGTATCAACTCTTCAGCCAGGTTGCTGACTGAAGCTCAGATACAAATCATCAGGTAAAAGGTTTACCTTGAAGTATTTAAAACTCTGGCTTCTCTGTTGCCCAGAGGCCGGCTATGCCTCCTTGCAGTGGCTGAGGCAGAGTTCTCTCGCAATTCCTACCTGTCATTTAAGAGAAAATGCCACCTGGGGAGATGCTTCGCTGAAGACCTATGCCATCCCTGGGGACTGGGGAGATGGCTCATTGGTGCTTGCCTTGCAAGCATGGGGGTGGGGGTGGGGCTGAGTTCTAATATATATATATATAAAACTGGGCATAGTGATAAGGGCTGGCAATCCCAGCACAGAGGAGGCACAGACGGGTGGATCCCTGGAGCTTCCTGGCCAGCCAACCTACTTGGCAAGCTCAAGGTCAACAAGAGACCCTGTGTCAAAGAAAAAAAAAAGTCGATGAGGCCAGAAGAACAACAACCAAGGTTGTCATCTGTCCTTCCTACACGTGCGTGCACACACATCACAATACACACACACACACACACACACACACACACACACACACATATATATATATATATATATATATATATATATATATATATATATATATACACACATACATCCTGCCACAGGTGCCTACACATACACACACACACACACATACACACACCTCCAAGCCTTCAAGGAAAAAAAAGCCCCTCTTCCTGCTCTGATTCCAGAAATTTCCAAGATCGCAGCACCAAGGACTGGATAATAGGGTTCCTGAGTGAATCTGATTACAAGGGACCACCTTTGTTTGACTTTGTAGATCATACCAACTGGAGCTCCAGGGTTCTGGAGCTGTCACGAGAAGATGAATCCTGGAAATAGATGTCCCCCACCAGTGACTTGGTGAGGAGGCCTTGGTGTGGGCTTAGCTGACATCTGAGTGGTGGGGTTGCTGTAGAGGGGCCAGCCCATCTTCCACCCCAGCCTCTGGAGTCGTGCAGGCCTGAAGAACACAGCGCCCACAGTAAACATGTGGACATCCAGGAGCAACCTTTGGGGAGATGGGCTGATGGCCTATCTTTAGCCCCGGCACTGGAGCTCCAAGCCTATTCATTTCACCAGCTCCACTGTTCTGTGCTGGCGGAAGGGGTGGCTCTCCCAGTGACCACCTTGTCCACCTCTGCTACTGCATACATGATGGTCTCTGACTCTGGCAGGTCACAAAACAGAGCCTGGTTTATGGTCACTCCCTCACCCTCTTTCCTCCATCTGTAGATCTTTCTGTCCCAAATAAATCAAAGTTACTGTTTCTCCCCTGCCCCCCTGGCTCTCAGCAGGCTGCAGCTCAGGCCATTTCTTTCAGATAATGACCCGGGCATGCTCTCGAACTAGGCTGCTGTGGAGCTCTGGCCAAAATAGAAACAAGATTGTGTGGGCCATACCCTAGGGCCTCTGAGGCACTATGTGGGTCTCCCTCTGGCTGGGTCCACCCCAGCTATTTGTCTGCCTCATGACAGATGGGACGGGAGAGGGCATCGAGGGCAGAGTGTGCAGGCACAAAGTGTTCTCTCCCACTCACCCCCAGTGGACTCCCAGGTGGAGCCGCGGGCCACACTGTCTTCATGTCTGAAGGACTTGCAATTGATTTCCACTGCAGACACAGAAGGTGGAGCTTAGATGTCATCTGGCGAGCATTTTTCAGAGCACAGACTTCTGTTATTAAACAAGGCCTCTCGTGGAATACTAAAATGTGAAAGAGATATGCACAATGTCACTCAAGCTCAGCAGCAGGGAACGCAAAGCCTTCTCCGCCTTCTCCCCCATCAACTGCACAGGTTCGCAGGGGGGAGGTCTCTGTGGAGGCCCAGATGTAGTTTGGAAGTACCAGGTTGGTGGCTACTGTGCAATGCTACTACACTCTCACCATGGTGGTTTATGGTATTTCTACACACACGTTTCTAAGTCTTGTTTCTGGTGTCTGCTGTTCTCCCTGTAGGACCCCAGAATGCCTCGCTACTCCTCTGGTCTGACCTCCCCGTTCTGTGGTTGGGCCCCCTCTGTTGTGATCCCAGAGTATGGTGGTATGAATAAGCATAGTCTTCACAAGCTCATAGAGTTGAATGTTCTATTGCTGGGTGTTGGAACAGTCTGGGAAGGATTAGGAGGTGTGGCCTTGTTGAGGGAGGTGGACTTTGCCACCTCCATGCTAAGCCCAGTCTCACTCTTTCTGTGGATCAGATATAAACTCTCTGCTACTGTTCCAGTGACTACCTGCTGTCATGCTCCCTGCCATGATGATGATGATGATGATGATGACGATGAGGAGGAGGAGGAAAGAGAAGAAGAAGAAGAAGAAGAAGAAGAAGAAGAAGAAGAAGAAGAAGAAGAAGAAGAAGAAGAAGAAGAACAACAACAACAACAACAACAACAACAACAACAGCAGCAGCAGCAGCAGCAGCAGCAGCAGCAGCAGCAACAACAATAACAACTAGCCCTCTGAAACTATAAACAACTCCCCAAATGCTTTCTTCTTTAAGTTTTCATCCTGGTGTTTTGTTTTGTTTTGTTTTGTTTTTCATAATGATAGAATAGTAATCTCTGCTTGGCCTCATGCACCCAACGGCTGCCTTGACTACAATATTAGCCAGCTCTTCCATAAAGTGGGCCCTGCCTAACTGTCTTAACAACACTGTGGTATGGCGTTAAGGTGGACTTCTGTGGTTCAAATCCTGATGCCAACTCTTTCTAGCTATACACTCTGGTGAGCTTTGGCAAGTTACAGGACTGTTTACTCCGTGAATGGGCATCCTCGTGAATAAAGCAAGGATAGCAGTCCTAGCTCCCTAATTATCAAGAGGTCTTGCAGAGCCATACATGACAGTTCTTTAATAACACAAAGGCACAAGGTAAGCATTGATTGGTACATTCCCACTGCCTATTACGTCCATCCACCCAGATCTGGGAGTCTCAGTCTGGTCCTCGTCTTGGTCTGGATGCACACTTCAAACCACACTGCCACCTGTTACCACCAGCCTGAGCATGTTACAGGGCCCCAACCAAGTCAAAACTTCAAATCATATATTTAGTTTATAAAATTCCACTCTTTAAATATCTGTTGAGTGCCCGTGTACTGCCAGGAACCACACTATGAGGTAGGAATACACTAGAGGTTACTGGACACAAAAATCTTTGCTCCTGAGAAACTTACACCCCAAAGACTACTTCTCATTATTTTTCCCCAAAGGAACACAGAGGCAATGGCTGCCTCAAAGAGCTAACAAAAGACTAAGAAAATACTTAGCTCCTGAGCCTCTGTGGTTCAAGTGCATAACGGAAGCTGTGAAGCAAAGAACAGTGTGTTGGAAACATCACTGTTTTGGGGGACTGGCCATATTTCCCTTTCCTCTTGGTCAGAGTCTTCCTAGGATCAGGATGTCCACAGGGCTGAGTTTTGGTTTTCTTGGCATATGTATGGAAATGGCTTTACGAGGCTGTGAAGCCTGACCACTATAAACATTCTGTACATGTTTTGAAGGGTTCCAACTCTGAGCAACTAAGGCACTACCAAAGAAAAGAGCAGACTCCCTAGTCAGATTGTTCCTTTGATCTGGAGTTATCTGTTGTATAAGTGTTTCCTCTGAGATAAAAACCCATACCCTAGAGGGAAGGGGGGTGGGAGATGGAATAACAGGATGTACTAATGGAGGTCAAACAGCCTATCCTTCAGGGACTTTCATTCATCTCAGGAAGTAAATAACACAAAGGGCTCCGGAAGTCCCTGAAACTGACCAGATGCACTAGGCCCCTCCCTCTCCAAACACCTGTAAGCAGGAAGCCCTGCTGAGAAATACTCTCCGGCTAACTGAGATACTGGAAAACACAGAGACCAGCCACGCTGCCTGGAAGAGGCTCATGTCAACTGAGCTACCGGGAAAGTTCACTCTCCTTTGTTGAGCTACCTGCACAATGTAGAGAGCATTCCAGGTTTCCAGCTTCTGTGAGCTGTCACCCATGCTAATGTGGGTATTGACGATACAGCTGCCTTTGAGTCATTTCTGCAGCTGTAAGTAACCTTTCATCTATATTCCTGGAAATAACGCCATTGGTCTTACTGATTCACCAAGTTGGTTTTCGATGCATAGTTTGGTCTGTTGTTGGTTCTCAACCTAAAATGAGTAGACACTTGTGTCATACAACATAGCACCTGGAAGGAAAGTTGGGAAAGCTTGCATTGAGATATCAGAAATAAACTTGGAAATTGATGAAGTGTGCCTTACCACAGGTTATGACATGGTAAAATATACAAATGACAAGACACCGTGGTGGGGCAATGGGGGATGAGAGAGTGAGGTGGAAATGAACAAAGCAAGACTCCAGTTCCAGCCCATTGTTCTTGTAAATTTCCATTCGTTCCCATTAAAAAATAAACATAGTTTATTTTCCCCTCGAGGTCAGTAATAAAACATGAGCCACAAAAGGTGGATTGTACAGTTACAATCTCAGAATAATAAAAACGTCATTTTAGTTTGGCATATCTTTTATAGGAGATTAAAGAAAGAAAGGAAAGTCTCGAGCTGGGTGAGGAATGTGGAAGGGCAGAGGCAACTCAAGGAACTTGGAAACAAAGGGTCACATTCAAGGCTAGGACATATCTCAGCTTCGGGCTAAGGTCTGATAAAACCCCTCAATCACAAGCCAGCCAGCTGAAGACAAAGTCGGAACCGCCTCAGAGCGTGTTGAAGTTCAAGGAAGCATCAAGTGGCATAGCAGGTTGTCAAGAGAGGGCTTAGTAAGAAGGGTCTTAGTCAGGGTTTCTATTCCTGCACCAAACATCATGACCAAGAAACAAGTTGGGGAGGAAAGGATTTATTCAGCTTACACTTCCACATTGCTGTTCATCACCAAAGGAAACCAGGACTGAGACTCAAGCAGGTCAGGAAGCAGGAGCTGATGCAGAGGCCATGGAGGGATGTTTCTTACTGGCTTCCTTCCCTTGGCTTGCTCAGCTTGCTTTCTTATAGAACCCAAGACTACCAGCCCAGGGATGGTACCACCCACAAGGGGACCTCCCCCCTTGATCGCTAATTGAGAAAAATGCCCCACAGCTGGATCTCATGGAGGCATTCCTTCAAGGGAGGCTCCTTTCTCTACGATAACTCTGGCTTGTGTCAAATTGACACATAAACCAGCCAGGACAGAAGGGGTCTACAAGAAGGGTCTCAGTGCTGAACAGAAAGCAGCATCTGACTAAATTCCCTCAGAATCTGAGTGAATGTGCTACCAACCAACCTCCTTCTGCAGATACAGCCAGCCTCCCTCCTGCTACGGGAGGTAGGAGCCGCCCACTAAGAGAACTCTGCATCAATTTCCATTTGTCTCCTCCAAAGGTGACAGAGGTTTCTTGTTAAGAATGTCAGGCTGGTGAGCAGGCTCTGGTGTACATGCGCCAGGAAGGGTGTCAGGGAGGCTGCTGGGGAGCAGGCAGCAAACAGGTGGGTGGATGTCCTGACCCTGGGGCCAGCCCAGAAGCAGCAAACAGCTTGTGGGGGCATCAGTCAGGCAGGAGAGGTAGAGAGATATCGGTGAATATTCAAGAGTGCGCTGCCCTTTTCTTAGTAAGCCCCAGGACCACCCTGTAAAACATACAGAGTTTAAATAACTCCATTTTGTCATTAGAAGAAAGTAAAGCTCAAAAATATCTTGGGGCCTGTGAAGGTGGATGAGTAGATGAGAACTAATTATATAAGCATCAGGTCCCCAGTTTGAATAGTGTACCCATGAAGAAGCCAGGCATGGCAGTGTGAATTTGTAATCCTAGGACTGCGGTGGGAGGCAGATCAGGTAGATCCCTGGGACTCACTTTCTAGCTAGTCTGGCTATATTAGTAGCTAAGTCTCAAAAAAAAAAAAAAACTGTCTCAAAAAACAAGGTGGAAAATGATTGACAGAGACATCCAGAGTTGACCTCTCAACTACACACACACACACACACACTCACACACACACACACACACACACTCATACACACACACAAACACACACACACATACATTCATTCATACACACACATACATTCATTCATACACACATGCATACAGACATATGCATAATATACACACACTCAAACATACACATATACACACTTTGGCTTGTGCCTCAGAGGATATGCTGACATTACTATATAATATCCCCATTTACTTTGGGGAAATTTGGTGACTGGGCTCACTGTAACCATGTGTGCTGATCTTAAGATGTAATGAGGAAGTGCCCCGAAGTATGCTCTGAGAGACATCTATGGGAGAGAAGTTTCAGTGATGTAGAGACAGAATCTAGGGTCACACACTGATTGAGGACCTGTCCAGAGCAATAGATCCTCTGGTAATAAAGGACCTCATGATTTTGCATAAAAACCGGAGTCCAGAGGCCTCTAAAATATTCAGGGGCATATCTGTGGTCCATGATGGAAACTCCTGAACTCTATGGTATTATATAAATGTCCTTCCAAGTCTAATATCTCTCTGTCTTCCTCTGTCTTTCTGTGTGTTTCTCTGCCCCAATCCCCAAACTTCTTAGTACAGATTGCAACATAAGTTCTCTTTCTTATAGGACTATCTATATTCAAGGAAAGATTATTCCAGTTCAGATCTGAGGGTTCTGTCCATACTGGTGGGAAGGCACGACAGTAGGAGCTTCAGCAAGAGGAGCTGGCTGGTCCCTGGCAGCCAGTCAGAAAGCAGAACCACGAATGCAAGTGCTCCAGCCGCTCCCTGATTTCCCTTCAGCCTAGGTCCACAGCGCGTGATATTGTGTCACCACATCTGCTTAAACCTCTCAGACACACCCTCCCTGACACGCCCAGAGGTCAGGCTGAAGACTGAGATTTAGCCATCATATAAAGTGTGGTGATAAATGACAAACTGGTTTATCTCCTTCAATTTCAGAAACTCAATTCTAATTTGCTTAAACAAAATCCGAGTTGTTGTTTCAAGCTTTGAACACTGTTTAGAGTCATGAGCTCAGACAAACTCCCATAGAATCTGGCCTCCCACTCTTCGGTTCATCTATCTTGGATCAAGGCGCAATTATCATCAGCCAGACGGCGATAGGAGACAGTCCCTGGCTGTTCCAAGTTTACATCCTGTCCTTTAGGCAACACTAGCCAGGGGCCTGGGTTTGCTTTCTAGTTGCTTTGTCTAAAGTTCAAGATGGTCTTTTTTTTTTTTAATTCATCTCAAGTCACTTGTCAATCTTGACCAAGTCTCTACGTCCAGGCGATAGGCCTGGTTATAATCTCATTCCACAACGAGATCTACAGGTTGGAAGGCCAGTGGCCCAAAACCAAGAATGGCGAAGAAGTATGTCCCCAGGACAAAGCAGCATATACTATTTGATGAGATGAGAAGTTAGTTGATCCTGCATGGACAGAAAATGGGACACACCACTCTAAAAATGACAGCAACTGTTATCTACAATCTGATGTCTCTTCAACCTGATTTCTTACTGGACCCTGGACCATCCGGAGCAAGGGAGGGTGTTGGGGTATGAAAGGTGCAGGATTCCTAGTAGCTCCTTCATCCCAGGAGCCATGGTTAGCAGAACTCCCCTTAGCTACAGCCCTGTCTCTGCTGCTCCAGCCACAGTTACAGGAGGAAGAGAATCTCCCATTCTACAGGCCTCCTGTTCAGTTGTACTTCTTTTTCCTTTTACCTAACCCTGAAGGCTGTCTTTATTTTCTCCCCTACCGTGTGGCTTGGTGACTGTCTGCTTTCATCCTTTTAGAGATTTAGAATTGTGCTAGAGGGAGAAAAAGAGCTGCAATCCGTACAGAACAGTGGCACCCAAAGAGCTCTTCCTATTAATGACCCTGGCCCTGAAAAGGAATCTGAGCCGGAGCGATAAATTGCCGCCCTCCGGGCCCTAGGGATGGGGGCTTGTCTCTCTGCCCCCTTGTCCTCCATCAGAAGCTGCCCTGAAGACAGAATTGGTATGGATTAGATGAGTAAAAGTGCTTTCGACTGCACGTCTTCCTTGTGTTGGGCTGCCGGCTACAGGCAGCCAGGGCGTGCATCCTCCTCCTGTTGCCGATTAAACAGCCACCTGGAAATCCAGCGCGAAGTCTTCAGCCGGCCGCTTGGATGTCTAGGTTAATCTGAATAGAGACTCAAGTCTTTTAGGACCGATTGGGAACTTGGTTTCGGATGGGCGAGAAGTGCATTTCGTGTGATGGGAATTATAATGTAGGGGGTCTAAGAGTTTTCATCTAGACAACCAATTTTCTTTTAATAGAGCCTTACTACGGAGTCCATATTGGCCTTGAACATCCAGACTACAGCCATCTTCCTGCAATAGCCTCTTGAGTGCCTGAGTGGCCGCGGCGCTACCAGGGTTGTTAGAGCCCATTTCTTCTGTGAGGACTTGCCGGGGAGTTTGTCAGTGCTAAATTCACTGTTCCTGTTTAACTGGCACTTCTGCGTGACTCGGCGGATGAAGTTATTACAGCGCAAACTTAACCAGCTGAATGTGGACCCCGGCACCCACGTAAAAACTGGGTGCCTGTAGTGTGGACCCTGGCACCCACGTAAAAGCTGGGCGCCTGTAGTGTGGACCCCAGCACCCACATAAAAGCTGGGCACCTGTAGTGTGGACCCCGGAACCCATGTAAAAGCTGGGCGCCTGTAGTGTGGACACCAGCACCCACATAAAAGCTGGGTGCCTGTAGGTGGACCCTGGCACCCATGCAAAAGCCGGGCACCTGTAGTGTGGACCCCGGTACTCATGCAGAAGCCGGGCACCTGTAGTGTGTGTGTGAGCTGGGGACAGGGCTGAGACAGGCAGTTCCCACTGTTTGGCTGGCCTGCCAGCCTACGCAGAAGGTCAGGCCCAAGGTCAGTGAGAGACCCGTCTTAAAAATATGATAGAGAACAAAGAAGAGGGTGTTCAACATGGACCTCTGGGCAATTCATATGCACTCACAGGTACACACACAACACACAACACACACTACCACCACCACCACACACCACACACACACAACACAAGCACCAAGAGAGGAGGGGAAAGGGAGGGGCATAGGAGGGGGAAGAGCAGGAAGAGGGGCATGGGAGGGGGAAGAGCAGGAGGAGGGGCATGGGAGAGGGAGGGGAGAGGAAGAGTTAGTTCTCTGGCTCCCTACTACTTTCAGGATGACATCACCCTCCTTGAGCATACCTTCCAGGTTCCTGTGGCTACACCCTGGTTTCCCCTCAGTTAACTTACTCTTTGCTGTAGCCTGTCACCATATTCCACTCACAGTCGCCTACCCCTTCCCTAAGTGAATCTCTATGCGATAGCATTGCTTAGCTTCCTTTTCTTACTTGGATGGCATTAGCAGGTTAGCAGAGCCCTGCTCCCCGCTAGAGGCTCTGGAATAAACCCTGCCGTTGCTAAGTTCCATAGCAGCGATCTTTCCGTTTCTGGCTCTATGGGCAAAGCTGCAGAGCACTGTTCAGTGGTGGTCAGTCACACTGCCTTCCCCTGTCTTGACTCGGGCCTCTCCATGGAAGGTGTCTTAAGTACCTTCCTATAGCTGTGAAGACCCCATGACCAAGGAAGGCAGCTGATGGAAGAAAGGGTCTATTGGGGGCTTGCTTGTAGTGTCATAGGATGAGTTCATGGCGGACACGGCAGAGAGCATGGAAACAGGCAGGCAGGCATGGTCCTGGAAATGCTTTCATCTGCTACTCAAGCCCAAGGCAGTGAAAGAGCTAACTGGGAAAGGTTGTAGGCTTTCGAAGCTTCAAAGCCCACTCTCAGTGCTATACTCTGTCCGGCAAGACCACACCTCCTAATCCTTCCCAAACAGTTCCACAAAACTGAGGGCCAAGCATTCCAATATATAAGCCTATAGGGGCCATTTTCATCCAAACACACCACAGAGGGTAACACTCAGGTTCTGCCTAGGGTGCAGCTTCCTACGTGTGTGAAAAGATATTCTAGGGTGTCCTCGGCTCCCACATATTTTTCAGCTGAAAGACCTGTTTATTTTCATTTTGCATGCCTACAATTGGGACTATTTGTGGTGGCAGAGGAAAAGCTCACTGCACAAAATAGTAGCCACTTACACACTACATGAAAAGCAGGAAGTATAACTGTGAAGACATGGTGTTGTGGATAGCCCTGGGCTTGTATTTTGATGCTAATTCCACTCCTCAGAGGGGCTACAGATGAGGAGTTGCCTTGTGAACCTTTTCCCCACCTTAACTTTTCAAATAAAGGCTTGAGGCAATGACTGGGCAGGAGGAAAGGGGGAGGAGCTGAGAGTTGAGGGGAGGAGAAAGGGATCTCTGGGGGACAGGGGAGGATCTACAGAGGACCAACTGGAAGGGAGAAGAGAGGCTGCAGAGAGAGAAGCTCTGTCCTGGAGAAACTGCAAGCTATATGGGATAATATAGATGGGAATTGAGTAGTGTAGGGGGAAATTTGCCCAATCTAGGCTTATAGCTTGTATTGTTACTGATTGAGTTGAGATTTCTTTTACCCAGTAATTGGGTTGGAAACAAAGTAGCAACCTCATGGAACCACAGGAACAATGTCACCAGCGTATGGACTCCTTTGCTGGTGAAGAGAGCTTTCAGCCCAGGCCTGTGATTAGCCCAAGACACTGGCACGAAGCTGATGGGAAATCAGAGGCACACTCTCCAGCCCTGGATTCCTTCTGCTTTCGTCACAGCAATATATTCATGAATTTATTTTATATAAATTATTTTGAGAGCTTCCCAGTGGCACGCTTTGAACGATGACCAGTGTAACCATCTGTGATGGTTCTCAGCTTTCTATATAAATAAATGGTCATTTTAGGTACATGGCTGAGGCCCGGTAGGCTCCAGCTAAAGATCTTCCTAGGAAGACCACTTTGTTATCTACTTCAGTGCTCAGAATGCTCTGCCGAAGGCCAGAAGTGCTGTCATACGGCTCCAAAGTCCTAGAAATCATCCTGCCGGAAGGACCCATCTGGGGTTGGATGTCCAGATGAAACACAGCCTCTGCTTAGTGAGGAGTCGTGTAGCCAGGGTCTGCTAGGGCTTGGGGGTGCTTCACAGAGCCAGAGATACTGCCGATCCCCTCCTCCCACAGACGGAAAGGGGATCTGAAGCTGTCACCATCCACAGTAAATATTACCTAGCAGCCAGCAACTAGCAGATGTCAAAAGAATGGAGCCAAGCCAGTACCACTGATTAAAATATCACTGTCTGCAGACACACAGATTCCTCTCAGCCTCCGTGCACCTATCACACATGGTTCAAAGAGGCCATGGCTGCCAGAGAAACCAATGTGCAGACACAGACATCTGTGAGACGACTGAGTTGAAGGAACTGGGCAAGAAATATCTAATAGATACATTATGAATAAGAAACAGACATGCCAAATATACAATAAAGGTTTGTTACCTAAATAAGTATTTTCTTTAGGATTCAGTTTATTTTTAATTAAGTATACAGACATATGTCTATGTGTGAGCATGCACACATGAGTACAGGTACCCATGGAAGCCAGAAGATGCCATCCGATCCCCTAGAACCTGAGTGACAGGTATTTGTGAGCATCCTGACATGGGTACTGTAGGTTTTCTGTGATTGAGCGCATACTCTTACCTGCTGAATCATCTCTTCAGGCCTAATATATTTGATTTATTAATTCTTATTCATTCTTCCAAAATGAATAAGAAAAGAGCTGGAAGGGCTAGAGAGATGGTTTTATAGTTATCAGAACTCACTATTCCTGCAGAGGACCTGGTTTTAACTGACAGCACACACAGGGCAGCTCAAAACCACCAGTAACTACAGTTCCAGAGAATTCAATGCCCTCTTCTAGCTCCCTCAGGCACCAGGCATGCATATGGTGTGTACAGTTACACATACGTGTGAAACATCCGTGTACCTTGAATACATATTTTTAATGTAAATAAAAGCTATAAGTGCATGAAAAACCATCCAACTTCATGATATGACTGACATATGTCAACATCATTCCTCTGTTCTATTCATGGGAGGGTAAAAGTCCTTTTGTAGTGAAAAGGCAGACACAGGGGAGAAACTTTAAACTGTAAATACCTTTTCACCCTGCTGAGGCTGACCCTAGGAAAACACCCACACACCTGTGAGAACAAGCTGAAAATATATTTTCATGGCAGTATCATGTACTACTGTGAAGACTCAGAATTTACCAAATGCTGCAATTACACATAAAATGTTAAGTAAATTATAATACATTCCGGTAAGCAATGGTACTGAAAGAGCCTGAGAGTCAGATTCATCAGTATTTACTGACACAAAATGATCCTAAGGACACTGCACCATTTGAAAAGATATATTAGGGGCTGTAACTATAAATTGCTTCTAAAATATCTGCAAGTAGATAGACATTAGTCAGAAAAATAGAATCCAATCTGCTAACAGGAATGGCAAGATTGGTTTGTTTCCCTTTTAACTGCTTCATAAAATAAGTGTCTCAATGCACTTTTTGATAGCACATGGAAGTACCTGCTGACCCTATAGACTTGAACTGAGTGCCTTTTCACAAAAGCAGAAACTGCTTAAACATATTAGCAGAAGAGTGCTTGGAGTTTTTATATGTTAGTGCCATGTTGGTTTGAAGGAGAATGTTCCCTATAGTCTCATATAAATAAATGAGAGTTCCTGATTCCTACTTGGTAGAACTATTTGAGAAGGATTAGGAGGTGTGATCTTATTGGAAGAAGTAACTGGGAATAAGCTTTGAGGTTTCAAAAGCCCTCTCTCTCTCTCTCTCTCTCTCTCTCTCTCTCTCTCTCTCTCTCTCTCTTTCTCTCTCTCTCCTCTCTGCCATGATAGTCTTGGACTCTTAACTCTCTGAAACAATAAGCCTAACCAAATTCTTTTCTGTATAACTTGCCTTAGTCTTATCACAGTAATTTAAAGTAACTATGACAGAAGTTGGTACCAGGAGTGGGATATCACTGAGACAGACCTGACCATGCTGTTTTGGAAGAATGTGAAAGACTTGGGAATTTGAATTAGAACATTGTAAACTGGGCTCAACAGGCCATCCCTATCAGAGCTTGGAAGACAGCAGTGTTGGAAGTAATGTGGACTTTGGAAGCCTAGCTTGAGAGTTTTCAGAAGGGAACAATAGTAGCAACTGTGTGAGAGACCATTATTGTGATATTTTTGCAAAGAAAATGGCTACTTAGGAGATTTCAAAGCAGCCTAATATTGACTGCATTACATGGTTATTACTGATCACTTAGGTAGATCAAATAATGGAAAAGAGTAAGTGGGCAGAAAGAATGGCAGAATGTACAGTTTGAGGAGAAAAAGAACAACAGGAAATTTACTGTTGGAGCCATGGATTGTGCTCCTAGAGATAAAAGTTAAAGGAAAGGCTCAGGTGCAGGTTATAATGAAGGGTATTGTGACCTCAAGGCCAGACCCTACCCAGCTAATCCCCAGATTTGTGAAAAGAAAATACCTAAGAACCTTTTCCTGAAACCAAGGAAAGCTTATTTAACAAAGGAAAGCTTATGCAAGTTTAATTCCAGGAGGGGACCAGGTACTATCCCTGGCAGGCAGCAGACCTTAAAAGCATCATCCATATGGTTCTGGGTTAGGGTCAGGTAGGGTAGAAGAGCAAAGTGGGTGAGGAACCTTCTTCCACGGTTAAGGAAAGCGACTGAGGCGAGGCATGTGACAGGGGATCATTTTTTCAGCTTCCACCTGCCCCTCATGGAGGGAGGCCCAGAGAGGCCATTGTGGGAAGCTGTGAAAGTGAAGGTTGGGTTTTAGGAGAGATTCCAAGATGGTGGAGATGACAGCACCACGGGATATCTTCCCAGGGGAGCTGTATACAGGCAATGAAACCAGCCCAAGAGAGAGGAGTGCCTTGCCATCAGATACAGAACCAGAATGGCAGGATTTGGAGTTTGTCCTGATGGGTTTAGACTTGCGTTGGTCCAGTATGCCTCCCTTTTGGAATGGCAATGTATATTCTGGGCCATCATATACTGGAAGCATGTGATTTGCTTTTTTGATTTCAAACTTGACAAGGTGTTATAATTAAGAGATTGTCTTGAGTCTGAGGTGAGACTTTGGACTTTTAAAACTGTTGAGGCTGTGAAAGACCTGTGGGTATTTTTGAAATTGAGCTACGTGCGCTTTGAGTTGTAAGGTGGCTACAAGTCTTGAATTGTACAAGCCCATGGACTCCAGGAAAGAATGGAATGTGATGGTTTGAACGAGAATGGCCCCCAGGGACTCACATAGGCAAATGCTTGGTCCCCCGTTGAAGGAATTGTTGGGGAAGCTTTAGAAGGTATTGCCTCCTTGGAAAGAGTGGTCTTTGGCGGTTCAAAAGGTCATGGCATTCCCAGGGAGCTCTCTCTGACTCTGCTGCATGCTTGTAGATAAGAATGCAAGCTCTTAGCTATTGCCACAGCACTAAACCTGCCTCCCCACTACTGCAAGCTTCCTTGGTCTTGATGTCTCATGACACCAATCCTGCCTTATTCTATGTCACTTTTATTATTGAAGTTATAAAGCTTTTTTTTTCCTACTACCTACCAGGAGAAAAGTAATAACATAGTCCAAGATGATTATAAAATGTTTTTGTGTATATTTACCTAGACACAGGTAAACGCATACAAGCATTCGTGTTCAAAGACACAGGTCAACCTCAGGTATCATCTCTCTGGCTCCATCCCCCTCACTTTTTTTGAGACAAGGTCTCTCACTGGTCTGGAGCTTGTGGAAAGAGCTAGACAGGGTGAGCAGTTAGCCCCAGGTATCCTCCTGTCTCAGCCTCTACAGTGCTGGGAGTATACATAGCCTTTACACGGGTTCTAGGACTCAAACGTTTACCTACAGAACAGAACCATCTCCCTTGTCCCAGATCCTGAACTTTTTTATTTGGCACTTAGCTATGGAACATTTTGCTTTGTACTGGTCGAGTTTTCTTGGCAAACCGGCTGACTATACTGACTCTATTTTAGCTCTAATGTACTGAGGCCTATTTTTCTACAATCTGCCTATCATGTGAGCTGTTGTAATTTTTCTTAACCTGGTCCTTTCATCTGCGGTCTGTCTCCTTCATAGTTAAACCCTCACTTACATGCACCATATAATTCTCACATTTTTTTTTAAACCTCATCTGAAAAAAAATGGAGTCTTTGGTTCCCTTATACTTAATATAATTATTGGTGGGATTATTTTTAACTCTTCTCTTAGGGTATCTGCTTTCAATTTATTCCATCTGTTCCTCTGCTCCTTCTTTCTTTATTATTTTGAGTAAAATGAATACCTTTCATTACTACAGTTTGTCTTCCTTATTTGAGCTTTTAGTTATATTATTTTGTCCTATATTTTTAGTGATTTCTCCAGAGCAGCAGCATCTATAAAAGTCTCATTTGAGCCAGATATGTGTATTACAGAAAAGCTAAATTCCCTTGTTATATTAATGAAATTAAAGGAAATAATTAGCATTAAATTAACAATTCTTTTGTTGGGAATAGGGAGATGACTCAGTAGATGAAGTGCTTGTCCTGAGAGCAATGAGGAAGGTAGGTCATTTCCCTAAAACCCAAGCATGGCACCTGGTGTGAATCACACACTCAGGAGGCAGACACACAATCCCCACGAGATGCTTTCAAATGACATGAACCAGAATGGGCTAGCTCCGGTTTCAGTGAGAGACGCTACCTCAATAAATAAACCAAAGGGGGATGGAAGAAGACACAGGACACCAACTCCAGACCTCCCAAACCATGAATATACATGTTCACACTCATCCGCATACATAAGTACATCTGCACACATATGAAAACACAACACATGCAAACACACACAACAGACATGCAAAGGTTAATGATAAATTCTGTAAACCCGATATACTCAAAAATACTACATTTCAACAAATAACAAACATAAAAGATATTACTGAGAGATCTTATATTCTGGAAGTTCCCTCATGCCGAGTCTAAAAATCTAAGGTTCATTTTATGCTCACAGTTAAAATGGCAATAGTCCTGACAGAACAACCACAAGACCAATGTTGCGAGAGGAAAAGGCGGTCTCACTGTGAGTTCTCATCTGAACTCTGATTAGTTAAAACCATAACTCTTGTTTGAGAGGATCACTAGGCATATTTTAAGTGCTTAGTGGCTGCGGGCTGGCTGCTATACTAAAGAATGTGAATGTCTACTATCTTAAATCACTCTACCACTTCACTCTGAACAAAGCACTCTTGCAAGAACTGTCTTATCCACCCCTCCCTACCCTTTGTGCTGGTCTGCATATCTTTTTCTACATTTATTGCAAAGATCTCTATAACACGTAGCTCATTTCATTTTAAATATCAATATCCCTTTGCATACTTTGCATGCATAAAAATAATTTGCATTAGTCAGAAAAATGCTTTTCTGTGCACGAAGAGGGCCCTGAAATCAAATCCCTGCTATCTGTGTAAAATCAGGGTGTGGTGACATGTGCCTGTAATACCAGTCCTGGGAGGCAGAGATAGGGCAATTCCTAAGGCTCTTTGGCTAGTTAATCTGACTAAACTGGTGAGCTTCAAATCGGTGTGAGACCCAGTCATTTAAACAACGAGGAGAGTCGCTAACCTCTGACCTCTGATACAGACATTTACACCAAGGCATGTACACTACACACACCTTTGTACACACACAAGAACATCCACACATATTAATTGAATAAATAAAACAATTTCTGCCTGGGTTCTGTGGTGCTGCTCTTTTGCAACTTCAGCACTCAGGAGCTAGAGATAGGAGGATTGTGAGTTCCGGGCTAGCCTGGACTACATAAGGAGACCATCTTTGAAAAAAAATCCAAGAGCCGGGCAGTGGTGGCTCACACCTGTAATCCCAGCACTCTGGGAGGCAGAGGCAAGCAGATTTCTGAGTTCGAGGCCAGCCTGGTCTACAGAGTGAGTTCCAGGACAGCCAGGGCAATACAGAGAAACCCTGTGTTGCAAATAAACCAAATTAAAAAAAAATCCAAAACATAGGTTTAAAGTATACTACACTTGTACATTTTGTAGGGGCTCTTCAGTTTTCCCTGTATCCCCGAGTTCCCATCTGGCATCCTCTCTCTTTAGCTTGGAGAGTTTCTTTTCCATCCCCCTATAGGTCTGATCTGTTCGCCATGCACTCTCTTTTCCTCATTAAATAAACTGCCTTTAGTTTGACTTTACTTCTAAATATGTTTTTGCTGGATACAGAGTTCTGGGTTGAGAGTTTTTATTTGTATCTCAGCCCTCTCTACAGAAGCCATGCCATTGTCTGGAAGCCCCATTGTTTCTGCTGAAAAGTCTGCTCCGAGATTCTTAACTGTGCCCCTGTATCTAACAGCATTCATTTTCCTCTCAGGGCTAACTTCACCGTTTCTCTTTAACTCTTTTGCTTTTATCGGCTCGACTACAATGTTACAGATAAGTTTCTCTTTAAAAAAAAATCCTACTTAGTGTTCGCTGAAATTTTCTTGTAACAATGAGTTGCTGGGATCCAATTTTAAAATGTTCTCCAGCACTTTTTTTTCTCAGCTATTCATCTGCCACCATGTCTCCTTTCTACCTACACTCAAGAAAGAAAGAAAGAAAGAAAGAAAGAAAGAAAGAAAGAAAGAAAGAAAGAAAGAAAGAAAGAAAGAAAGAAAGAAAGAAAGAAAGAAAGAAAACAAAGGGAAAGAAAAGGGATTGGTTTGTCATCGATACCTCCTCAAAGAGTACAATTGTGTTAAATTTCCTTTCTCTATCTATTCTTACTCCCCTTCCCTTTATTTTGGGGGTTCTCTTTCTGTTTCAGCTTTCTGGTTTCTGAGGGACTGGCTTCAGTTCAAAGCTCCTTTCTTCTGCAGCGTCCCATCTGCATTCTGCATTTTTTTTTTTAATTCGACTATTCTCCTGCATTGAGTGTCGACCCGTCTCTTTTAAAGGCTCTGCCATTGAGATTCCCCATCACTCTCTAAATTACTCATCTCCTATGAATGTTTTAAGTATTTTACTATTGTCGTTTTGAAGCACTCAGTGAAAATGTCAATAACTGTGGCTGTCTCTGGCTCTGACTCACTCACCTCATGTTTTCTTGTTCTTGGTATATCTAATTTTGACTGCACGACAAACTGCTTCGGGACCAGTTCCGCACTCACAAGCCCAGCCCTTCACATGGCTTCATAGCCACAGCTCTTTGCAGCCTTTAAGGTGGAGCAAGTCTGCATTGTGAACGTGCACCCGGTGACTTGCGATTCTGCTACTAAGGGCAGGAGCTCTTTCATGTCTCTAGACCCTAGACAGACAGGGAAACCCTTTCATTTACATTTTCTCACATAATTAACATGCCTCAAGCCTAGTGGCTTCAAACAGCAGTCTTTTGGTTAGCTCACATTTCTGTGGGTTGACAATTTGGCCTGAAACCAACTGGGTGTTTTTTTTTTCTCATCTCAGTTGGCGACCTCATGCATCTGATGCCAAAGGCTGGTCAGCTTGGAAGATCACCTTCTGAGCGTTGGCACAACATACACACCTGGGTGACCTTTATCTCATCTGACAGAAACAAGTTTGGATTTGTTCATGCCAACCGGAGAGCACAGCCATGCAGAGCAGGAAGGTCCCCTAGCATGCCGGCAGATTTTCCACATTCTACTGTGCAAAGTGGCAAGGCCAGCCTGGATCCAAGAGATAGGTGTGTCGCTTTCCCCTTGATGGAAAAAGCTTCAGAGTCAACAGAGTCAGCAAGGGCACACAGGAGAGTTGAGGATGATAGTGATTTTTACAGTCTACCAAGGGCAATAACGGCTTGTTCTTTTGAATTCTTTTCATTTTCCATTCAGCATTCAAATTAAGTTTTCAAAGATAATAAAAAAAATCTATGCTTTGTGCTTCTCAGAAAAAAATAATGAATCATAGATTATAATAATTCAGAACTAAAATGTACAATCCTCGAATACCAACTACGTAGGTTGAAGGGATAGGCAGGGATTAGGACAATTGGGGGGAGGGAGGGTATTCTTCAGTAGCCTACAGGGTCTGCATTTGGAACAGCGCTGGGCTTAGGGGTGTCACGCTAAGAATAGGATTGTCTAAATGGGACAAGTAAGAAAAAAAGAAATCAATGTGGATCATGGCTATAGTTCCTGTAGGAAAGGTGCCCACTGCACTGTTGAACCATCAGAACTGTGTTTGACTGCACAAGATCAGCAAAAGATTCAGCCATCAGTCTTCTGTGGGGGTGGGGGTGGGGGTGGGGGGATGCTCACAAGGCCCTGTCTGTGGCTGAGAATCACTAGGCAGTTAATACTTGCACGGGAAAGACATTTTCTTTGTTGATCAATTGCCTAAGCTTCTGTAAGTAAGCCCTTGCCCTGTTCCTAGAACTAAGCCTACTTAAACCCATTCGTTTACCCTCCCACCCCAAATAAAAGGAGGAGGAGGCGCACAAGGAGGAGGAGCAGAAGGAGGAGCAGGAGGAGGAGCAGGAGGAGGAGCAGGAGGAAGAGGAAGAGGAAGAGGAGAATTGAAGGGATCTAACCTACTGCTTATCTTGAATAGGAATATCTGCACTGACAAGGCAGTCCGTCTCAAACTCGCATACGCCTGTCTAAGTTAATCCTTTGTTTAAAATGTGGAATGAGAGATTATCAGATCTGAATTATTTTTATTGAGACATAACATATACCATAAAACAACAGCATTCTGTGCTTCATTCAGTGGTTTTTATGGTATACATAGCAATACACAGTAGTTACCATCTAATTCTAGAACATCTTCTTCAGCACCTAAAGAAAACTCACATCCTTAGTACTTTCCTCCCTTCCTTCCTTCCTTGAAGCCTTTGGAAGTCCACCGACCAGCTCTGTGTGTACCTGTGTCTATCCAGGGCATGTAACGCCAATGGAACCAGCAACAAACAATTTTTATTCAGTGACTGTCTCCTTTTATCGACCATGATGTGTCCAAGATCCATCCACGCTGTAGCACATACCAGCACTTAATATTTATTGACAAATAATGTTTCATTGTATGAGTAGATGTTTTTCAGTCTGCTCATGGTCAGTAAGTTGTTTCTGTGCCCTGTCTGCTATGCGGACACTGCCGGGCGCCCCTGTGTGTAAGACCTTGGGTAAGCACTGGTGTTTCAGCTCACTTGGGCAGATTGCTAGAAGTTGGAGGGTCCGGTCATTTCAGTTCACTCTTGACGGGAGTGCCAACACCAAGAGCAAAGACCTTTCTGCCAAAAGAAACTGTGTTGGCAAGGAGACGAACTTCACTGAGGGTTGATGAGCTGCCAGTTTCTGGAGTGGTAAAAGACTGGAAGAGGAGAATCTTAGCACATGTGATGTTAGACTAGCAAGAGGCAGGAGTATGGGGTTTGTAGATGACTCTTCCGGAGCTAGACCGTTTGAGCTCTGTGCTAGTCAATTCTCTGTGGCTGAGATAAAATGTCACCACACCTTGAGCAACTTAAGGAAGAAAGGGTTGTTTTAGCTCAGAGCTTCAGAATAATTAAGTTCATTGATGCAGGGCAAGGCCCAGCATAACAGTGGGCACAGGAAACTGGGTCCTTATGTCCCATTCACACACATGTAGCAGAGGGAGGGGTAAGGGAGGGGGAGAGAGAGAGAGAGAAAGAAAAAGGGAAAACAAACAGATGACAGCTTATAAGGTTATTAACCCTCAAAGCCCCTACCCTATGCCATGACACAGTTCATCCAGCAAGGCACCACCTCATAAAGGCTCCATAATCTCCCCAGTCATGGCCATCAAATGCATGGGGCTGCAGGTGACATTTCCCACTCAAACGACCACAAGGCTCAAATTTGATTACTACAGTTTTGCCCTGGATAGCCTTGGGCAAACCACTTGATCTGAGTCAGTTTCTGCATCACCTTAACTCTGAAACAAAAGCATCTCCTTCCCCTCTGTTGAGCCCCCATGGCCTAGGAAAGGTTCCTGGCACAGGCCCACTGTGCAGAAAGACTCAGATGACAAAAGCTGCTCTTAGTGCCAAGGCCTCCATGATATCACAACAATAAGAAGCTGGCTTAGTTAGGGTATTATTGCTTCAACAAAACACCATAGCCAAAAATCAAGTTGGGGAGGAAAGGGATTATTGGATTTATACTTCCTGAGCATAGTCTGTCATTGGAGGAAGTTAGGATGGAAACTCAAGGAGGGCTGGAACCTGGAGGAGGCAGGAGCTGATGGAGAGGCCATGGAGGGATGCTGCTTACTGGCTTGCTCCTCATAGCTTGCTCAGCCTGCTTCCTTAAGAACCCAGGACCACCACCAGCAGGGATGGCACCACCCACAATAGGCTGGGCCCTTCCCTCTCCCACTGATCACTAATTGAGAAAATGCCTTACAGCTGGATCTCATGGAGGCATTTCCACAACTGGGGCTCCTTCCTCTCTGACGACTAGCTTGTGTCAAGTTGACTCACAAAACCAGCCAGTGCAGAAGCCCTTTTCAAAACACCAACGGGTTGTCCCCTTAGTATTTTACTCTGCTCACAAGCTTTCTGGTTCTCAGTTTTACAATGATTTTCTTTCTGAATACCATTTTGCCAGACGTTAACAGGTTAAAAACCACCCTGGGCACCAAGTGTTTCTTAGATTTCTCAGGCTTAGAAACTGATCTGACTTCAGATTCAGCAGCGTAAGGTCAAAGGTGAGTTTGGAAACAAGGTCTGATTTCTCAAGAAGAATCCAGTCTCCTCTAGGTCAGCAAGTGGCTAGACCAGATGGCCTTGTATTTGACCCCTCTAACACTCCAAAGGACTCTGTGGCCTAGGTCCTAGCTTCACGTAGCAGGCCCATACTGGGTCATGAAAGAGTTGCCAAGAATAAAGTGCTTCTGAATCCACAGTGACCAAAAAATCTAGTTCAAAATAGATGGCATGACAAAGCAGAGGGGTTTCTTGTCACTGCCCCTGAGGGATTTGGCTCAGATCTGAGACTTTTGTATGTTACAGACTGAAGGGTCACAACTACACATGCAAAGTTTTCTAGTCTTATGGAAACAGTGACTTAGTTACAGGAAACCAACATTTTTAGTAGTTCCCTACAGTCATTCCTCGGCCTGCATGCCTCAAATCAGAATATATTCACAGTATTTTGTGTTAGAAAATAGGGTTTTTAAAAAATTACTATTTAAATTGCAGACTTGAATCCTTCTAGTGAATTTTGGCTTAAAATTGGAACAAGCTTTTCAACAATTTCTGCAATGGTCTTGAACATATTTTCTGCCTTTTTAAACTATGCATTTTTTTTAACAGAGAGCAAGTTCAGTACCGATGGTTATAAAATCAAAATGACCATCAGCTCTAAACTGGGTTGAAGATGTTCTGTGTCCTACAGAATCAAATATCCAGTCAAGGTTTGATTCTTTATGTAAAACTGCACACATACACATATCTCATTAGTGTGGAAATATGCTTCTGTCTTTAATAAATAGTAAAATTCTACATATACCACCCAAAATGGGCTGGGTACCTCCCGACTGATCAATTGAGAAAATGCCTTACAGCTGGATCTCATGGAAGCATTTCCTCAACTGAGGCTCCTTCCTCTCTGATGACTAGCTTGTGCCAAGTTGACACACAAAACCATCCAGTGCTGGTTAAATATAGTTTTACATGATTCATTATCAGAAAATGTTTGATTTGGATACCAATTTTATATATTTACAGAGCTAGGGTTGCCCAAATTTTTCTTGGGTAAAAGGAAGTCACAAACAGAAAAAAATCTTAAGAAGCTCTGGATCAGAGCATCAGAAGGTCATGTGCAGACTTCTGGCCCTTCCTTTGCCCTTTGTGGAATTTATACTCCATATCTCTATGAACTGTCATAGCATCTGTATTAGTTAGGATTCTCTAAAGAAAACAGACTAATAGAATGAACAGAAACATGTGTGTACATTTGTACACACACACAAACACATATACAGACATGCACACACAGATGATAGATGATATATGAGATAGATAGATAGATACATGATAGATAGGTAGGCGATAAATGATTAACAGATATATGATAGATGTTGATAGATAAACAGGTAGGTAGATGATAAATAAACAGGTAATAGATGGATAAATAGCTAGATTGTTGTTTTAGAATGGCTTACAGGCTGTGATCTAATAGTCTAATAATTGGTGTCTCTCAACGTAAAGGCCAAGAACACAGTAGCTGTTCAATGCACAAGACTGGATGTCTCAGGAGTCCCAATTTTGTGCTGGGGTCCTGAAGGATTCCTAGAACTGCTGACCTTCAATATATGTTGAAATCTTTTTTAAAAAGTATGTCCTAATACCAGCAGAGGAAAGCCTCTATAACAGCACAGAGGAACTGACAGTGAGAGGGGTAAAGCAAAAAGCAAAAGCTTCCTTGACCGTGTCCCTTTACATGGGCTGCCCCCAGAATTAGATTCAGGGCAGATCCCACTTCAAATAATACACCTGAGAAAATCCCTGTCAAGCAGAAGGGGGTTCACCCATCTGCTTGAGTTTCACTTTATTCTAGACACACTCAAGTTGACAGCCAAGATGAGTCATCACATTAAGAAAATTAGCACAGACTACTAAGACAGGCTGCACAAAATCTTCACAGTGCACAGAGGGTAAGTTTCTCCACATGAATCGCAGCCCTGAGAGCCCAAAGGATCTAGCTTTTTGAGCAAAGGTTTAAAAGGGGAGGAGCTAGAAGAAGAAACTGGGTTCTGCAAGTGTCTATGGTCTCCTAAACTAGACTTTGAGACCTTTGTATTCCATGGACCACTACCACCACTGTCTAGAGCAGCAGCAGAGCCCGGGACTCATGAGAAGAAAGTCTGAGGCTCCTACCCAAATCTCTGTCACCAATATGTACTCTATCACAATCCCCAAGTAGAGTGAGGTTTGATTGCCTTTGCTCCAATACACTTCATTTGCAGCATTTCCATAGCTGTGAGGAATTAAACATCAAGACCCTCAAGGGCGGGAGCAGGTTCCTTTGGTCTCTGTGTTGGGCTTGTGGCCAAATCTATGATTATAGGTTGATTCTCACGTGATGGATGAATAAAGAGTGAGTTCTTTCATTGAACAACTTCAGAAGGTGATGGGATAGAATTTTCATCTGCCATATACAGTGTGGGTTAAATGAGAAATGTCCCCATGAGCTCATGTGTTATAACACTTGGTCACCAGTTGGTGGTGCTATTTGGGAAGGTTGTAGAACATTTAGGAGATGGAATCTTGTTGGACTTTGAGGACTTACAGCCTCACCCTATTTCTTATTCTTTATGAGAGTATAAAAATAGGACTTATACTCTCTCTGCTTCTTGTATGTGGGATGAAATGTCATGGCTCTGCTTTCTGAGTCCCAGTCAGCCCATGCTTCTGATGCCACACCTTTCTCCACCATGATTGATGCATCCCTTCTACACCTGTAAACTAAAATAAGCTCTTTCCTAAGTTTCTTTTGACCAAAGTGTTTACATTGAAGCAACAGGAAGGAAACAAAAGCACCTACTTACTACATATCAGATACTATTGCTACAGAAGTTACATCTATAGTTTTTGCATAGAAGGTTCTTTCAGTCTCCTTTACATCTGAGGTCAAAGAACCCATAAGCAGTGCACCTAAGTCATCCAAGATCACATAGCAGACTAGGACAAAGCAAAGGCTTCAAGACCCAACACAACCCAAGTCCAGAACAGGTCAACAAATGGATTAATGATGTCTCTGAAATAATGCTAGCAAATTTAGCAATTACATCTACGTATACATATAACATAAATAGATGTGTGTATGGATAGGTGATAGATAAGTAAATAGATGATTGATAGATAGATAGATAGATAGATAGATAGATAGTGATGTATTTATAAAAAGATAAAATGATAAAAAGAGGGGGGATATGTTCTATGGAGGTATAGCCAGGTATGGGGAGAGGGGTGCCTTGTTGGGTCCATATTGAGACAGCCCCTCTCCCTGAGAACCAGCCAGCCACATGATGGTATATTATAGAATAGAGTTTATTAGCCGTGTGTGGTGGTGCACGCCTGTAATCCTAGCACTTGGGAGGCAGAGGCAGGTGGATTTATGAGTTCGAGGCCAACCTGGTCTACAGAGTGAGTTCCAGAACAGCCAGGACTCCACAGAGAAACCCTTTCTCAGAAAAAAAAAGAAGAAAGAAAAAGAGTTTATTAAGGGCATCAAGAGGAGAGTTAAGAGGGTAGTAGAGGCAGAGAATGGGAGAGAGGGGGGAGCAGAGAAGTAGAAGCTAGCTATGAGCGTGTAGAGAGAGAGGAGAGAGGGGAAAGGGGAGAAGGTAATGGGGAGAGGGAGGGAAGGGAAGAGCAAGGGAGCAAGAGAGAGGAGAGGACAAGTAGCCCCTTTTATAGTGAGTCAGGCCTGCCTGGCGGTTGCCAGGTAACTGTGGGGTGGAGCTTAGACAGAATGCTGATAGATAGATAGATAGATAGATAGATAGATAGATAGATAGATAGATGAGACAGAAGATAGATAGATAGATAGATAGATAGATAGATAGATAGTAGAGATAGAAGATAGATAGACATATAGATAGATAGATAGATAGATAGATAGATAGATAGATAGATAGATAGATAGATAGTAGAGATAGAAGATAGATAGACAGATAGATAGATAGATAGATAGATAGATAGATAGATAGATAGATAGACAGATATATAGATAGATAGATGTTAGATATTCATCATCTATGGACTCTGTATCCATAGGTTAGATATCTATGAATTCAATCCACTGTAGATAGAAAACATTCCAATAAAACTGTGTCTATGCTAAATGTGAACATAACTCTTCTGCATTATTCATTATTACCTAAGAAGACACAGCAGAACAACTATTGTCATAGCATTTATATTGTATTGGGTGTCACAAAAAGTCTACAGTTGACCTAAAGAACACAGAAGACTGTGCACATGATAGGCAAGTACTACTGTATTGTATAGAAGGTACTTGCACATCTGTAAATGTTGGTACATGTAGAGAGTCGTGGGGTGTGTGTGTGTGTGTGTGTGTGTGTGTGTGTGTGTTGCAGCCCCAGTCATCAGAAGAGATAGAGATAGAGATAGAGATAGAGATAGAGATAGAGATAGAGATATAGGTAGAGAGAGATTCACTATTTTCTAGGCACCAATATTTGAACACATGAACACTTTGCACATGTTAAAACATGAAAAACTTCTGTTATCATATCCGTTTTACAAAGGAGCAAATGGAGTTAAAGAGATTACCGTGTGTGCAGGGTAATGCTGGGATTCCGGTGACAGTGCTCACAGGAGGAGCCAGCGGCTGACTGCAGAGCAGCAGATGAAGCACACTATTTCCTGCACAGTGCTTCCCACCTCTGTATAAGGTGTAAAATCTCCTCCGCTCTTACGTCCCAGATATTGCTGGAGCAATCTGGGCCCCAGGCAGGAAGTACCACAGGATACCAAGAGACAAACCACAGGACGAAGAAAGATTTTCTTCCCCAAGAAGCCTCACTGCCTGTAGGGTGCTGTCTGCCCCAGGCTCTCCGGGAGCCTTGTGTTTGGCCAGTACTTCAGCTCTCGTCCCCTTCCTCACACCTTCTTGCTCTCAGTCAGCGGATGTCTTTTGTCTTCACCCAACTGCTATGAGCTCCTTCTGATCAGAAGGCAGCTAACCTTCACCTGCATTTTGTTTCCAACCTAGAGCTGAAAGACATTGTTCCTCAGAGATTACAATAATCCCAAACTTCTTTCCTGGTGTCTGGGGCAATTCTTATCCCTGGACCACTTTGGTCCTAAGTTAGGCAGTTCCCCTTGCTCTGACCTCTTATCCTTCAGGCCGACCAGCTTGAGCCTTCGCTCAAATGGGCTGCAGACTTCAGGATTGTCTTGGTAAAGTGTCTGCTCCTTGGTGCTCATTTATTTTTCATTCATTCATTCATTCATTCGTTCATTCATTCATTCATTCATTCAGTATCTACCTAGGACAGAGATGTGCTGAAGGTCTTCTCTTCAGTGAACCAAGTGGCCCCCAGACAACTCTTGAAATGGCTTGCACCCTGCCCCGCTAGTTCATCCTAAACATTTCAGACACAAAGTTTGCATCTGAAATACACACTTTCAAGTTTCATGTGACTAAGCTGGCTCATACCTTAACTCCCTTTTATACCTCATGAGGTGCTGCTAAGGTTTAATTGATGTCTCTTGAAGAACTTCAGTGCCTGTGACATTCACAGCAGGAGGCCAGCAGACATGAGCTTCTGGTTTTTAGTTTCCACGTCTCCCTTGCTCGTCTGAAGTTAGCAGATCTTCGATGAGACAAATGAAGAATCTGCACTTTCTTGTGTTGTTGTTGTCTTGTTTTTGTTTCTTGAGACAGGGTTTCTCTTCGTAGAACTGGTTGTCCTAGAACTTACTCTGTAGACCAGACTGGACTAGAACTTAAGAGATCAGCTTGACTCTGCCTCCCTAGTGCTGGGATTAAAAACATGTACCTGCAAATCTAAAGATTCATAAAGACGTCTTTGCTAGTAACCTTCCCACACCCTACACACATGAGAAATACTGCAACAGAGTTGGGGAGTCGGTGAGTAGAACTTGAGAGTGAGCCTGTGAATTTGGGTGGGAAACAATTTCCTGTTTCCTGTCCATTCTCCCCTTCCCCCATGTGGGGATTGAACTCAAGATACCAGTCTTGGTAGCAAGCACCCTTTATCCACTAAGCCATCTCACTGGCCCATAGCGTATTTATTCTGTTTTGTAATTTCAGCTGTCATTCAGAGAGACTGGAACGGTGGCTCAGAAGTTAAAACTGTGGCTGCTCTTCCAGTGGCTCTGGGCTGAATTTCTAGAACCTACATTTCTGTGACTCTAATTCCAGGAAATCCAATGCCTTCTTCTGGCCTACATGGATACTTCATGTATGGAGTACACAGACATACATGCAGGCAAAACATCCATGTGCATAGAATAAAAATAAATCTTTTAAAATTGTCATATAGAAAAAGATCAATGGGCTCCATCAGTCAGCTAACGTGGTCTCATGTATCAAACACACACACACACACACACACACACACACTTAGAAACCTCAGTTCTCAGGCCTCCCTACCAACCTCTAATCTCCCTGATTACGAGAAAGGTTTTACAGTGATGACTGCTGACTCCGAGGAAGCTAGGTGCAATCTCTTGGATTTCCCTCTTGACCTAAGATGCAGCATATAAGAGACTCTACAGCGAGAAGCTCTGAAGCATTAGGGCAAGAAAGGAACCCACTGTGTGCCAGTGGTGCCGTGGCCATGTAGAGGAAACTGAGAGCTGTCCTACTGTGTTCCAGTGGTACATGGGTCACACAGAGGCGACTGAAAGCTGGCCATGGTGAGGATTCCACAGCTGTAGCAAAGTCAGGAGAAATCAGCTGTCTGCCTGCGCTCAGATCTACAAACTAAATGGGCCCAGAGACAGATAGCTGAGACTGCCCAGCAGCTCAGCCTGTCTCCTGCTCTTTCTGGTGTAGTTTGAAGATGGGGCATCTCCACGTTTTATGTGTTAACATATGTTTTAACACTTAGTTACCAGCAGGTGGCGCTGTTCTGGAGGCTGCAGAAACTGAGAGGTGGGGTCTGGCCCCAAGGATTATAGCTCAGTCTTGTTTCTCTATTGTCTTCTCCACCCACTTCCTCCCTTCTCCAAGTCTTTCTCCCCCTCCTTCTCCATATATCCCCAGTGCCAGAAATGTGAACAGGCTCCATGGAATTGCCTGGAGCCATGCCTTCCCCCTACCATGATAGACTGTATCCCCTCACACTATAGGTCAAAATACATCCTCTCCCCCGCTTCTGACCCGTATTTGGTCACAGTAGCAAGAAAACAACCAAACACTTGCCTAGCTGAAGTTTCTGCTCCCTGAGCCAAAGCCGGCATCACGCCACTTAAGATTGATACACATCGCTACACAGTTGCAGATTGAGTGGCACAGAGTCAGGCTTCCTGAGTCCTTCTTCAGTCACTTCTTAATTACGAGAAATCAGGCAAGTCACCCAGCCTTCTGAGGCCTGATGGCTCTCCAAGTTAATGAGGACGATAGCAAATGACTGCGTAAGATAAATACCAAATGATTCCATAGAAGTAAACTGGATGCCTGTCCCACAATGACTACCAACAATTGTGTTCCACTACAAGGGTCATTAGCCCCAAGTCACAAGCCGTAGCCCCATGAGAGTTGGCCCTGCAAAGTCCCCTTTTTGAGCACAGCCTTCACTGAAGCTGACAGTGATCCTGGGCAGGCCTGGATGGGATCATGAGGCCTCACTCTCTGTGGACTTCATTGCTTTGATAACCTTGAGCTTGCTTGTGATAAAAATAAATAAATAAATAAAAATTTAAAAAAAATTAAAAAAAAAAAAAGAGCTGTCCTCAGCAGGATGGAGATCTTTTCTTGGAGTCCTACTCTGCAATTTGGATGGACTTATTTGCTTGGAAGATAATTTTTCTCGTGTGCTGAGGTTTCTCTGCTTCTCTGAGCCAAATTACAGTTTATATCCTATCTCTGCTAACTCCCGGCCAATCGTGCAGAGCAATGCTAAGGCTATGAACTCTCAGTTCATGGAATGCGCCAGGCACGCATCGAGCTACACACTCAGGGTCGGGGCACATAGCTACATGTGCATTCCTGAGCTGAACACAGTAGGTTGCAAGCAAAGATGGCCAGTGCTGGAGGCTAGCCGTCTGACCTCGACAGTTTCCTCCATGATGGGACCCTGCGGGTTTCTTCTCCTATTAGCAGATGCCATGCCATGCCAGGCTCTGTGCACACACGCGGGGCAGCAGCTGCTCTTCCTGGACCTGTCCCCACCCTCCAGGCTGTCAGCGATGCACACAGAGAGCGTGTTGAGAGGGTCCAATTTCAGATCTCAAATCTATTTGGCTTAACCTCTGTCCCTCTATCATTGACGTGCCCATCAGGGAAGTCACCTTGGGTCGATGTGGAATGCTCGAAAGGCTTGTCTGAGATTTTTTTTTTCCCTAACACCAGTCACTTTTCGCTGCTATATTGGAGTTTACTATTTTTTTTAATAAAACAAAAGGTTTGATGGGAAAATGAAATCTTCTAGAGTTCAAGTAGACCAAGGCACTCCATCAGGACAAAATGAAGACTATAACCAATCACGACACATTCTGGTTTAATTCTTAAAGTTGTCCACAGACAACACCTGGGCAGCCTCCTTGTTTCCTCCACGTGGCATTCAACTAACAGCAGTGGGGAAGTTGTTGAAATACCAACAAAAGTGATGAATGTTAGCATTGAACAAGCGGTAGCTTCCTGCCCGGCACTTTGCTAAGAATGCCCTCATCCTGTCTTCACCTAAATGAAGTAAGTACCTCGATTTGCAAGTATGCACAGAGAAGCTCCATGCCTTACATGCCCAGATCATCCTCCCGGAGTCTGGTGTCTCCTACCTGCTGCTAGAACTTCTGCTGGGATCTGGGATGGTTTCTGAAGGACTCTGAAGCAAGGCTTGACCCAGACACAGGAAAGAGCCTTCCTGCATTTCTGCAGGCATGGTGGTGGTCTGTCTGCCTTCCCCTGGTGTGGAGAATCCGGGATCTCTGACCCTGCCCCAGAATTCCTACTCAATGGGACTGAATTCTTTTCCTAGAATTTAATACCCTTAGTGTCTTAGTCGGGGTTTCTATTCCTGCACAAACATCATGACCAAGAAGCAAATTGGGGAGGAAAGGGTTTATTCAGCTTACACTTCCACATTGCTGTTCATCACCAAAAGAAGTCAGGACTGGAACTCAAGCAGGTCAGGAAGCAGGAGCTGATGCAGAGGCCATGGAGGGATGTTCCTTACTGGCTTGCTCAGCCTGCTTTCTTATAGAACCCAAGACCACCAGTCCAGGGATGGCACCACCCACAAGGGGCTAGTCCCTCCCCGCCATAACTGTATGTCCTACAGATGACACGCTGTGCTGGTGGACCATAAGATAATGGTCCCTGCCATCTGGGTTCGAAGTCATCTATTGGGAAAAGAGCCTTCAGATACATACCTGAGCCAACCTGAATGCTAACCGAGAGTCTCCGAGTCCCGTCTAACTAAAATGCATGACATCATATTGGGCTAACAATGTAAGTGGACAGGAAGTGTGCCATTTTCAGAAGAAAGCTTTCAGTATTCCTGAGCATGCCTCACTATATGTAATTCTCCATGAAATGGAAAAAGAAAATATTCTATCAACTCGGGTGCTGAAGTAAAGTCCCCCACCAACCCTCATGGACATGTAACAGGAGCAAGAAAGCATTTTTTTTTTTGGCCGTGTTAAGTCAATGAGATGCTGTAACTATTTGTTACTGTAGCAGACCACAGTTTAGGTGAACAGATGTATACCTCAAGCAACGTGGGGACGTTAAGTGAGGACCTAGACCTGTCCCAAATTAAGAAAGATACAATCACTCACATTGTAGTGAAAAAAAAAATCACCAAAATTGTTCCCACACTGGGAACTTTTAATGCTGGAGTTCAGTGAGAGAAGATACCAGGCAGGAGTTGCTGAGAAGGTGCAATTATTAAATGTTCTAATGATAATTTTAAAACACGGTCGTTTGCGAAGGAATGAATGGCATGTTTATTAAACAACAAGGAGGTAGCTATGTGCGTGGTGATTATTCTGAGAAGGGAGACAGTGTTCCTGATCCACCAGCAGATACTCTGACCCCAGTCAGTTTAATTAACTTTTGTCATGTGGTTCACTGAATCTAGAAGTGCAAAATTATCTGACTGTGTCCAGAGGTTTGTCAAACATAACTTGGGGGTGGGGCAGGGAAAGCCCTACTTTCATTTGCTATAAGGAGAAGACTGGGGAGGAAAGAGGGAGTTAGAATCAATGGGAGGGTACCAGGGTACCCCATTTCCCTGGGGATCACTCTTTGTTTTGAAAACAATGAGAAATTAGTTGGACATGTGACAAACAGACAAAACCTCAAAATAATGAAAACTTGCTCTGAGAAACAAGTCCCCATTATCATTATGCCTGGGGAGATGGCATCGCAGAAGCCGCTGGGCTCGGCTAGCGTCCAAAGATAAGCCGAGAGGAGGGAGGAGGAGGCTGTTACAGAGATGGTACCGCTGATACCCGGAAGAAAGCCACCCTCCTGATAACTGGGTAAGATTTTAGAATTAAAATATCGCTCATTTGGCTGACCCAGAATCAGAAAATTACAAGTGCAGGGAGTTTTTTTTTTTTTTTTTTCCTTTATTGAGAATGAAGTCTCTAAACGCAAAAGTGAGGCTTCTGGTGCCTCTTTTGAAGTCAAGCAAAAACTACTACCGAGTTGCTCCCAAAGTATATCCCCCCCCTTTAGCCAACAATTACACGCTGATGGTACCATAGGAACAGGGTGTAGCTCATCTGAATGTCCAGTTTGCTGCTGAGTACTGTCCGGATCCAATCAAGAAAAAAATCAGAGACTTTCAGGAAGCTAGACAGACAGAAATACTTCAGAAGGATATGGACCCCATACACACTTGCCTGGTGAAATATATCAACATGTTTTCTAAAGACTGGGATCTCCAGCAGTCCCTGGGAAATAAAACCATCTAGGAAGATGAAACCTGGAGCCTAAAAGCCAATTCCAGCCTCCAGAGATGAGACAGTCAGTAAAGGCCTTTCTGGGCAAATCTGAGGACCTCAGTTCTATCTGCCTTTAAGCCCAGCGTGGTGAGGCAGAGCCAGGATGCTCCTTGGGCAGTGCTGCCACCCCGCCTCCTAAATTAGCACACTCCAGGCTCATTGAGAGACCCTGTCTCAAGAGAGAGAGAGAGAGAGAGAGAGAGAGAGAGAGAGAGAGAGAGAGAGAGAGATGGAGAGATGGCTCAGAAGTTAAGAACATTGACTGTTCCTCCAGAGGTCCTGAGTTCAATTTCCAGCAACCACATGGTGGCTCACAACCATTTGTAATGGGATCCTATGCCCTCTTCTGGCCTGCAGGCACACATGCAAGCAGAACACTGTACACATAATAAATACACTTTTTAAAAAAGGAGGAAAAGAAGAAAGGAGAGAGAGAAAAAGAGAAAGATAAGAAAGGGAGGGAAAGAGGGGAGGAAGGAAGGAAAGAGGGAAGGAAAGAGGGAAGGAAGGAAGGAAGGGAGAGAGGGAGGGAGGGAGGGAGGGAGGGAGGGAGGAAGGAAGGACAAGAAAAAGATAGAGAATGACTGAGGAAGATGTTGTACATTGGTCTCTGGCCTCCAAATGAATGCACTCACACAGAAACACACATGCACATATGAACACATACAGAAACACACATGCACATATAAACACATACAGAAACACACATGCACATATGAACACATACAGAAACACACATACACATGCATGCGCACACACAATTCTTTTCAATAAAAGAGGACAAAAAGTTTTCCTTCTAACTCTCAAATGCAACACACATACACACACATCCTTGGCAGATATTGTTAACCAATCGGGGCCATGATTGCTGCTGAGCCCAGATGTGGATGCGTCCCCAGCATCTTATCCCGGACAGTCCTAAGCAGTCAACCGGCGTCAGCATGCACCATAAGCACCTTTCTCTCTCACTCTGAATTTGAGGTAGGAACTTCCTATGCATAGCAGGAAACCCAAATGCATGCCGAGAGTTACTTCAGCCCAACTAGTTTAACTTTGTACCCAGAAACCATTCTCCCTTCCAGAACACCCAAGTGTTTGTAGAACAGGCTTTACAGGACCGTGTTCCTCAAGGGAAGTGGCCGTCATTGTCTCCTCAGAAGGTAGGTTATGTACACTCTAAATCCATCACATTGACCCATTGCACTGCCAGAGATCAAACCCCCGGAAAACATGGCCTACAGAGAGGATGGGGGCGGGGGGCACCTGAAAATGTCTTTCCTTTTCCTGGAAGGAGGAGAGAGAGGGAGGGGATGGGAGAAGGGGGGAAGTACCTCTCCACTGTAAGACACTCATAGTTGTGTGCATCAAGATCATCTGTAGCACCCTGGAAAATCCAGGCTAGAAGATAAGATGCTATGCAAAGATTGTCAGAATAAAACGATAAGCAGAGGCCAGGGTGCCTACTTCAGGATGTGTAATTATGAGAGATAAGAAATTCTCTCCTCTGCTGAAATAAAGCTGAGTTAGGGCTTTGGGTTTCTTAGCACTGAAAAAGAAAAAGAAAAACACGCACACAATTATCACGCAGGGGGTGCTCTGGGCAGATGTGGAAGAGAGCGTCAGAGCAGAGATGGACCAACAGACAATAGAGAGAAGTACTCCGCACTTCCACAGCAGACTTTCCTGCCCTGGGTTCTGTCACAGTGACAAGAAAAGTAACATAATAACGCCTTGCCTTCCTGGCCGTGCTGTTACAAATTACCACAAATTTGGTGGCACTCTTAGAGATCTAGAGAAACCTAGAACAGATTTCCTTGGGCAAAGGTGCAGGCGCCTTTGCAGGGGCACGGCTTCTGAGGAGGCTGCAGAGGAAACATTGATGCCTTGTGTTTTGTGTCCTCTGAGTTGTGGGTCTTACATCCCTTGGGCCACATCCTCTTCCTCCGTCATCAAAGGCAGCAGGGGAGCAGCTTTGCATCTCTGTGTCTGTGGTCACCTCATTTCCTTCTAGTCAGTCTCTGCATAGAGGTGTCTGCGATCACATTTATGGGCCCAAGAGGAAGGTCAGCTGTCTCTCCAGTCGTTCCCCCAGTCTCCCCGCTTAAAGGACCATAGCTACTACAGAAACCTCTATCTCCCCTGCCCCCGTTTCCAACACACGCAGAGGTAAATGTTGCCAGGTTCCAGGTATTAGCATCTGGGCACCTTGTGTGTGTGGGGGGAGGGGTATCATTATTTACTCTACCACAAAGAATGATAATGGCCTTGTCACTTGATAGCTGTGTGAGCCTAGGCAGGTCCCTGGGTCTCTGTTTCCTTGCCTGTAAAATATCTATTTTGCATGATGGAGATGAGGTTAAGTCTGAAGCTGGAGGATCCTGAGTCCAACCCTGCCACATATCCTCTGCATCCCTGCAAGATTAGTACATGTCTCTGGACCATCATTCTGCTGAGCAAAGGCTACAGCCTCACACCCCTAGGTCCTTGGTGACTGTGTGTACCTATTCACAAGTGCATGCACACGTGCTTGCGGCAGGTTCAGGAAGAGCTTAGGTGTCTTTCTCTATCGCCTTCTGCCTTGTTCTATTGAGACGAGGCACCTTACCATATAGATCCCAAGCTTGCTGTTTCAGTGCGGCTGGCTGACACAAGATCTCCCTGATTCCTCCAGTCTCCACACTAGCAACACTGAGGTTGCAGGCCGGTGCTGCATCGACAACTCTTTTTATGTGGGTACTGGGGATTCAAACCCGGGTCCTCATAGATGCACAACAAGTGCTCTTACTCACTGAGCCACCTCCCCAGCACTCTTTGAGCCCGTCTGCGATGGCGTGATGCCGCTGCTATAAGCCGAAGGGACAGCTGGAGCCACTGACTAGTGGTGCTGGATCAGATCTGAACCCGTACTAAAAGCAAACAAGGCAGACGAGGTCCTCCATTCTCTCTGTGGACCTCTACGTTTAATTTTTTAACCTCATCCTAAAGAGAAATGAGCTCCATTGCCACCCTAGCTTATAGATGAGGAAAAACACAGAAAGTTTAGGGAACTCAGCCGCGGTCACACAGCTCTAAAAGGTTTCTGTGATCTTCCTGTGGCTGACATAGCAGGGGAACAATCTGGGTGTTTGAAAACAACAGAAATCAATGCCTCAAATCTAAAGGTCTCGAATCACACCAGCAGTCCGGCCACTCCCTCTGAGAGCTCCCGGGAAGAGCCTTCCCTGCCTCTTCCAGCATCGAACATCAGCAGGCACCCTAGGCACTCCTTGGCTTGTAGTACATCATTCTGAATTGTCTCCATCACCTCATGGAGTGGTGCATCACCGGACGGCACAGCACTGTCCTGTCCTCTCAGAGCGGCCTCGGATGCAGGGCTAGCTAACGCAGAGTCCTATAGCAAATGACCCTGTAAAACAGCACCCTCCCTAACAGACTCTGTTGGCCCATGTTTCACTCAAAACTGATTTTACTTCAAACTAAGGCTGAGCCCCATTATCATTCCTTAATGTCGGTGTAACAGCAGCGTGATACCCAGGCTCCCTCACGATAGATCATCCTGCAGACTTGGATGCTAGCAGGACACAGCAGAAATACAGCCTCCCAACTTTCCCAGTGTGCTCTTGGCCATCAATATTGATGGCGTGTCATCAATCAAACCGGGCAGGCTTTTACGCGCTCTCATTTTTAACCAAGTCTTACCGTGCATCACAATGGAATATTTAAAACCGTGTACACATTTTATCAAGCCTTCACGACCACTAAATGCTCTCTGGTTTGGAGCTCCAAACATCATTCATTACGTCTAGGGAGGTGTCATGCGGAAGTAAAGAAGCCAGGCAGGAACTAAAGTGGTTAAGAATAGAGAGGCAGAAAGACCGTGAAACTCCACTGCCTTGATGCAGGCTTCAGACCAGACTAGCCGCAGGGTGAGGGGTCAAGATACCTGGATAAAATGCCAACTCTCACGTGAGCTTGGGCAGGCTCCTTCACCTTCAGCAACTTCCTTGTCCCTGTTTCTAAAAGAGGATACTCTGCCTATTTGGGGAGCCTTGTAGGCTATCAGTGAAGTCTTACAGAGGTTTAGGATTCCTCCTAAGAACCCCTTTGCGGCCAGAGAGATGTCTCAGAAATGAAAAACATGTCTTCTCTTCCAGAGACCCAAGTGCGGCTTCCAGCGCACACACAGGCAGGCAGCTCACAAGCACCTGTAACCCCAGTTCTAGAGGACCTAATGCCCTCTTCTGGCATCCATGAGCAACTGCATCCATTTACACATATCCCCACACAGACACAGGCACACACACACACTCACACACACACACACACACACACTCACTCACTCACTCACACGTACCTTTTTAAATTTTAATTAATCTTACAAAAGGAATCACCAATCATATTCACAGAAAAACCCGATCAGGTCACTTAATACTTTATTTGCCCCTTTAGCCCATATAGACAAAGCCAATCCTCCTAAGCAGGTGCCATTTCTCACAGTGTTAATCGTGAGACTTCTGGAGGGAAAGTTCAACTAAGGTATGGCCCATCTATTTTAATTATTGATTTACTCCCAGGACAGTAGTTGGTGTGCGGTAGCTCCGCTCCATCCCCAGATCTCAGGAATGTTCCCAGGAGCTGGGTAGAGACCATCTTGTGAGCAGGCCCACACAGCAGTTAATGGTGTGTGGTGTGAGTTAATCCCTGCATGTGTGTATATGCGTGTTTGAAGTGTGACTGTGTAGTACGTGGTGTGAGTTAATCCCTGCATGATGGGAATCTGCACTGGGCTTTGTGGAATTCTACCCAGAAGTTCTGAGAAGTCTCTTACTTCTTGCAATCCTCAGATCAAATCTACTATCGAAGCACATGTGCCTCGAGGAGCCCCTGGGCTCCCAGGTCTAGCTTCTTCTCCTTAGTTCCTTCTTGTACGTTCCCACGACTCAGTTCACATGCATTTATCACGGTAACATGCTCCTTTGTAAATGTCCCCTCACAAGCCACTTGATAGTCATGCAGTCTATGACCATGGTCCCCATGTCTGTCAATCACCGTGGAGTTACTTCCCCAAGATGGAGGATGGAGGTGGGGGTATGGGAATACAGGTCAAATCAAGAACTCTCTGCACACAGCCCTTACATGCAAAACGAATGCACATTCATGTCCCCCCCCCCCCTTTCCTAAGCAGGGACGGGACCCTCAAACCTTTCCTGCACACACTGCAGGCAGCCTCTTCCAGCCCGTTCCTGTTGTCAGAGCTAACTCGTCATCCACTCCTGACCAGGCAACTGTTGGTACACCGTGAAGTCCACTTCCTCCTCTCTGTGCACACACAGTCTTTATTTCCAACCTCTGTGACAACGGCCATGCCTATGTGACAGAGCTTCAGAGGACTGTGTGTGTGTGTGTGTGTGTGTGTGTGTATGTGTGTGTGTGATGTGATGTGAATTGTGGTATGTGGCATGTATATGTGTGTGAAGTGTGAGTAGGGCATGTGGTGTGTGTGTGCACGTGTGTGTGCTTGCATGTGTGTGTGGTGTGAGTGTGTGGTATATAGTGTGTATGTGTGTGTTTGAAGTGTGACTGTGTAGTATGTGGTATGTATATATGTGTATATGGTATGTGTATGTGCATGTGTTTGTGTTTTGAGTGTGTGGTATGGTGTGTGAAGTGTGAGTAGGGCATGTGGTGTGTGTGTGCCCATGTGTGTACACACGTGTATGTGTGTTTGGTGTGTGTGTGTGTGTGTGTGTGTGGTGGGTGGTTGCCTCCTGGTCCATAGATAGCTCATTCCTCCCTTCCATGAAGAACCTAACCTGTTCCCTTCCCTCCCAGAGGCTCTATGTGGACAGTCAGGAAGCCTAAAGTGAAAGCCCCTGTGTGGAGGATTGGCGTCTGTCAGCCAGGCAGCTTCCTTGGTGAGAAGGGGCTGCGTGATGGTTGCCTTCTTGGCTCTGTGGAGTTTGAGGCAGTGAGCAAGAGAAGCCACTTCGTGCCACTCGGGTGTGTCAGAGGCGCAGCAAATGGAACTTTTAATTTCCACAAATACATGGAGAATGGTAAGGGGCAAGTTCAGTCCTGGAACTCCCTCATAAGATCATAAGACATAGGAGTCCGAAGGGGGGAGGGGTAGCAATCCCCAAGGACTCAGACGCCACAGAGCAACATGAGCATGCGCAATCTGAAGGAATGTGGCTGCCACACGAACCCATGTGCCACGGACAAGCGCCATGCACAGCGGTTGTTACATGCTCCTCCTTGTGACCTCCTTGATCTGAGGTCAAGTTAGGCTGAAACGGGGTGGGGCGAGGTGCCTATAGGAACCATTGGTACAAAGCAAGTGTTCAATAAAAGCTGCAGCTGTGGCAAAAAAAAGCAGGCAGTGCCGTGGGCTAGAACAGAAGGACCCTCCAGGGGAGGGGGTTGGGAGTGGAAGGGCCTGTGTTTTGCTCAGGGAAACTGAGGGCCTCCGTTTGGTCATGTGACAGACGTCCTGAGCAGAGGATAATTCTAACTAGGACCGGGCTCTGCGGGTTCTGCAGTTATAAAATGGGAAATCAATACTTTAAAAAACTCCCTAGAAAAGGCGATTGTGTGGGCTAGAGCGATGGCTTAGTGTTTAATAACACCTGCTGCCAAGCTCAGCAACGCAAATCCCACCTCCAGGACCCACAAGGAGGTAGGAGAGAACCAGCTCCTGTAGGCTGTCCTGTGACCTCTACGTGTACATCAAGCAAGGCATGTGTGACCCTCGCCCTACACATATGCACAATAATTAAATATACTAGCAAACATATTTGAAGAAGAGTATGATAACGGAAGGATGGAGAGACAGGTAGATGAATAGAGGGGGAAGCAGGATGGAGAAGAGGACATGTCCAGAGATCGGGCTTTTGGGACCTGACGTCTCGGTATAAAGAATCACGCTTAGAATGCTGGGCGGTGGTGGCGCAGGCCTTTAATCCCAGCACTTGGGAGGCAGAGGCAGGTGGATTTCTGAGTTCAAGGCCAGCCTGGTCTACAGAGTTAGTTCCAGGACAGCCAGGGCTACACAGAGAAACCCTGTCTTGAAAAACAATATCAACAACAACAAAAGAATAAGAAAGAAAGAACTAGAGGGGACGCCCATCTCGGGCTCTCTATCATTTTATGATGATGATTTCGAACTAACTGCCTTCCACCAGAAAACCTCAGAGTCCCGGGATCCAAAGCAGGCTGCTGTCCACGCCACAAAGCTGCTGGAGGAGAGTTAAGTGACTTAAACTGCATGGAGCCTGGCACAGTGCCTGACAGAGGGACAGCAGTTGTCCCTCTGCTCAGTGTGCCCACGGCCCTCAAGGCCATGCAGCCAGGGAGAAGCTGTGTGTGGGAAATACCAGTCCTTCTCACTGCATGCTATTTGGTTAGTGTTTTTTTTAAATATGCTTACTGCAACAATGACACCAACAGCTTGGTCCCTGGCCTGCGACTGGCTGGAACCCAAACTGGCAGTCAAGGCCAACAAGGACAAAAGCCCAGAAAAATGCCACCCTGTCCCAGTCCTGAGTAGTGTTCAAGCCTTCTCATGTCTCTATTAGCTGAGGCCGGAAGGGCCAGCACAGGTGGCAAGGGCTCTCACCTCTCCTCTCTCCTCTCTGCTTTCCCCTCTCTCTGTCCAAGAGAAGTAGGTTGGTTCGCCTCTCTCCTCTCCTCTCCTCTCCTCTCCTCTCCTCTCCTCTCCTCTCCTCTCCTCTCCTCTCCCCTCCCCTCCCCTCCCCTCCTCTCCCCTCCTTCCCTCTCCTCTCCTCTCCTCTCCTCTCCTCCCCTCCTCTCCTCTCCTTCCCTCTCCTCTCCTCTCCTCCCCTCCTTCCTTCCCCTCCTTTCCCTCCCCTCCCCTCTCTTCCCCTCTCTTCCCCTCTCCTCTCCTCTCCTTCCCTCCCTCCCCTCCCTTCCCTCCCTTCCCCTCTTCCCCTCTCCTCCCCTCTCCCTTTCTTTCCTCTCCTCTGCTCCCCTCCCCTCCCCTCTCTTCCCCTCTCCTTCCCCTCCCCTCCCCTCTCTTCTCCTCTCCTTCCCCTCCCCTCCTCTCCTCTCCCCTTCTCTCCTCTCATCTCTCCTCCCCTCTTCTTCTCCCCTCTCCTCTCTTCCTTTCCTCTACTCTCTCCTCTCCTCTCCTGCTCTCTCCTCCTCTCCTTCTCCTCCTCCTTTTTTCTTCCTCTCTGTCTCTGTCTCTGTCTCTCTGTCTCTGTCTCTCTGTCTCTCTGTCTCTCTCTCTCTCTCTCTCTCTCTCTCTCTCTCTGTCCAAGAGAAATAGGTTGGTTTCCAAAAGGCCCTCTCTATATGCTTCTCCACCCATTCTCTTTGACAGAGCAGCGCTCTCCTTCACTGCGCTCCATACTTACAGGAGATGGGAGGAAGAGTCTGTCTAGCCAACTGAAGGGTGAATCCTACAGAAAGCCAACTGAAGGGTGAATCCTACAGAAATGTATCATTAGAGACTCTCCGAGACTCTCTAATTCTCACCAATCTCCTTGGCTGCAATCCGCAGTGCCTCCAGGAGACCCTTCTGCCATCCCACAGAAGAAGGAGTTCTGAGACAAAGAGTCTCCTCCCTTCAAACGGAGCAGAAAACACCTCCTGCTGAGAGCAGACTGCCCCAGCCTGAGAGACCACTGCGGGCACTCAGGAGGAAAGCACTCACAGCAGGTGCCCAGAGGCCAGGACTGGTGTTTTCCTGATGGATTTGTTTGTATCCTTGAAAGGCCAGAAGTGTTGGGGGTGAAAAAATTGGTGGGAGCAGAGAGGATGGATGGGAGCCAGGAGACAGTGTGTGTGTGTGTGTGTGTGTGTGTGTGTGGTGTCTTTAAAGTCACCAGGGGGAGAAAAATACACAGCATGAGCTGGGAAGAAAATCATAAAGGAGTGTGGCTCGCTGGGGGAGTGAGGCAGGAGATGACAGGGTTGTCATAACCCAGCAGAGAGAAAACCAGGGAGGTGGCACAGGGACGGAGCTGTGGGGCGTTCTGCTCAACGGCTGTTTTCATGGGGGCCACTCATGTAGTGTGCACACGAAATGATCCAGGGAGCCAGGTCCGAAACGCAGAAAAATGTGCTCCGAATGGTACTAAAAAATACATTGTTTTTTTCCCCCTTTCCTTTCACGATGGTCTTCCTTCAACCAACTCATCAGGACGCTTCCTACTTGCTATTTAACATCCTTCTACAGAACGTGAAAGAAAATGATCATTTTTCTATTGCCGCTATGGATTCTGACATGCACAGAGCACTTTGTGTTCTGTGACTCACACACACACACACACACACACACACACACACACTCACACACACACACATTTACTTCAGTCTTTCCCAGAACAGCACCTCTCTGTCCTTTCTACCTGTACTCACACTTAACCCCCTCTGCTGACCTTCCCCTTGCTGAAGTAAGGCCTATGAGGGAGAGGGAATATGGGCGCATCCCCCCCTTCCACCATCCTATGTCATAAGTGGCTGCCCACTGCAGTAAAACAACATGAGGGAGATGGAAGCCAAGATGACTCATTTCTGCCTTAGGACACTACTGACTTCCTGCTGTGCTCAGAGAACCTTCTGGATGGCGCCTCATCTCATTGCCTTGTGCTTGCTTGGAACCCTGGCAAAGTCCCACGTGGTAAGGGTCCACTGGAAACCTGTGTACGTGACACACTGAAAATACTGTACACACACAGGACAGCAAGGACCTAGAGACTGTGTGGCTCCTCATCTCATAAACAGGCTTCTCAGAACAACAACAACAACAACAACAAACCCTTTCAGATTCAGAGATTTAAAAATATACAGAATGCCGCGGCAATTATAACGCAGTGGTAACACAGACCTGAGCAGAGCCCTGTGTGGCAGCTTGCTTCTGGGTTTAGGAGTTTCTCTGGGAAGCCAAAGTCATGCCAGTTAGAGCCAGGGTGATAACCCAGTTAGGGTGAGAGCCTGGACCCTGTAGGCCCCCAATGAGCCAGACAAGGCCAATCATGGGACAGCTAAGCAAAGGGGTTATAGAGGAAATCAGATGAAAGAGATCTGTTCAGTGTAGCCAGGTTTGGGAAAAAGCAAAAGGGGTCCAATGAGCTGCCCCACCGACAAAGTCCCTCTTTGGTCTTAACATGACATGACAGTTTGACTCAAGGTATAAGTCCCCATCATCACTGTGCCCCTGCAAGTTGGTCTGACAAGCTGTCAGAACTGTGTGAAATCTGGCTAATACCAGGACCCCAGCCTTTTCTTTCTCCCAGTGTGAGACTCCTGGGGAAATTCTCATTTCCTGAGGTCTGTGGTTCAAATAGTCTAACAGCTAAAGGAAGGGGCACAGTGTCTCTTCAGAATGCCATCTTGCCCAGATGACATAACCAGTATCCCACTGGTGCCAGGCCATTCCTAGCCTGAGTCAATTGGGGTCTTTCTCCCTGCAGTGGACTGAATAGGGACCCACCACAAGGCTGACCTGAGCCTGGAGATGCAGTCTTACTGGAAAATTGGAGTAAACTACAGATCACTTAAGGAAGATTACTAACCAGGGTCTCTATGAATTTTTGAGAGATGCCAGATCCAGTGACTAGTGTTCACAGAGGAAGAGAGGAAGATTTGAGACACCAAGATGGGAGAGAGATGAACAAGAGAAAGGGGACAGAGGTCATGTTGGAATAGTACCACAGCCACAAATGCCTTGATGTGCTAGAAGCTGGAATGGGCAGAGGGGCTTCTTCTCCAGACTGGGAGGAAGTATGACCCTACTACTAGCTCGATTTGGGATTTCATGCCTCGAATTGTGAGAGAATATGTTTGTGTTGTTTGGAATTACTAAATTTACTGTCATTTTTTTCTATCAGTCCAGAAAACAGATTCCCATATGACTCCCCTTCTGTGGGACGCCCTCCCCCCCATCCACCCTCTCACACCCACTGCTACTAAAACTGTGGAGGGGGAAGGATAGTGGGCATACAGTTTTTACTCAGCCGGTGGTGGTGAGATACAAGTTCCAGATGCAGAAAAGTTCCTCTGGCGTGACTTCTCTGCCTTTGATACCTGACATGTAGACCATTCCACACACACATTTTAAATAAGCGAGTGAATGAGCAGACAGTGCTTCCCCTGAAGAGTCGGTGTGGGTTTGATCGTCCTTCCAAAAGTTTTCTCATCACCCAATGAAGGCAAGTCTACATATTATCAATAATATCATTGGCTTTTATTCTTCCATATCTTCAACGACTGTCTGAGGAAGGAGGTGGATGGCCCAGGCAATAGAGCCACTTTGGAGAGAACCAACTCTTACAAGTTTTCCTCTGACCTCCATGTGCAGGCTGTGACATGTACAGCCACAAAGAGACACACGTCCCAACACACTCACACACACACACACAAACACATACACACACAGACACATGCACACACATACACTCATACGCACACATATATATGCACATACCAACACACTCATGCATACATACATAAACACAGACATACACACATACCAACATACCCCCCACACACATAAACACAGACAAAGTCACACATACACACATACACACATACACAGACAGACACACAGACAGAGAGAATAAATAAATGAATTTAATTATAAAGCAATGTTGTAAAGGCTATCACAATCCTGGCCCTATTCCCTTGCTGTATCTATAGTAACAAGCAGATGAGCGCTGACCTCATGGGCAGATCCACTTGAACTTGGGAGACTGAACACCCCCACGCCCTGCAAAGGTAGCATAATAAGACCTGAAGTAGGCAGGACCTCAGTGGGCAATGAAGGGATTGGCGCAGGCAGCGTGGTGAGAAGGGAAGTGTTCTTTCCATCCCTAAAGGGATGGCAGTTTGACTGTGTCTTAAATGAGATGTGGCATAGGGACATGCCACGCGAAAAGCAGAGGAGAAACTATCCCAGAAAGGAATGCAACATGTGGTTGCAAAGGTCCTGGGGCTCTGCCGTCGGAAGATGAATGAAGATGGCACGAGGTAATATCCCAGGGGCTCATGGGACTGAGGAAAAGAGGCTACGGGAGAGGTGAGACCTGCATCACCTAGATCTAGACCCCATAATCCAAGAGGAGGGTTTGATTTGATTTGGTTTTGAGCCAAAGACACCATGCGGGGGTTTTGATCAGGCAGAAAGATTGCAAGAGCCAGAGGGGATAAATGACACCAAGGACACACAGTGTGTTCCAGAAACGACGACAGGACAAATAGACATACGAACTCACAGAGACGGGGCAGCATGCACAGGGCCTGCGCAGGTCCAAGCCAGACGGGGTCCCAGTGCTGAGACGGGGAAGGTAGACATAAGCACCCATCTCTAACCCAGAAGCCAGCCTCAATTAACAACTGCTTACAAAGGAAGAGTTCATCTCCAATGGCGCACCGCTGGGTGTAGGAGCCACACCCAAGGGCAGGTCCCACATCCAGCAGTAGATAGCCACCACAAAACAAAATCAACGGTATCTTTATAGATTTTTTTTTTGTCTTGTATTCCTTTGGGAGAACATTTTTATCTTACCAGTCTATTGGTATATTCTGTTTTTCTCTTCTGCGTTTTTATGATGTGTGTGTATATGTGTTTCTTATGCGCTGATCTTTAAAGAAAAAATTCTATTTTGTTTATTTGCTTGTCATTATTTGTCTTTTGTTTGTTTTCTAAAGGAGGAAAGAGGAAAGGAGGGAAAGTGGGAGGGAAGGAGGAAGGGAAAGAGGTGGGAAAGTGTAGAGTTGGAAGGGTCAGAAGGTTGGAAGGATCTAGAACAAAATGAGGGAGAGGAAGCCATGATATATATTGTAGGAAAAAGAAATCATTTTCAATTTAAAAAAGAAAGATCTCATAGGGATAATGGCTATAGCTAATAACATATTTGTATTCTCCATTCCCAGGTCAACTGACTGTTTATCGCACATGATCATGGGCCCCTTTGGTCATAGGTGTCATCTAACCCAAGGCCCCACATACACTGAGAGAAGCCAATCAATCCCTCCTCTGGATCTGATCAAAAGACACAGGGTGTGCTGTGATTTTGGTTGGCAGCAGCTGGAGGGCAGAAGTGGAGCACAGGTTGGAAATTCACACACACACACACACACACACTCCTCACAGCCAAAAATGCTATATCTACTTGTTTCCATTAATAAAAATTTCTCTGGAATATAACGAAGCATCTTTTGCATATCATCTCTGGCTACTGTCATGCTGCCGTGGCAGACTTAAGTGGCTGTGACACAGGCTAACCAGTGCAGGAGGAATGAAAATGTTTACAGAAAAAGAACTATATTATCCCTGGTGCACATTCAGGTGAGGAAGCTATACTGAGACGTCCCTAAGGTTTTTGTTTTGTTGTTGTTGTTATTGTTGTTGTTGTTTTGGTTTTATTTTTAAGCAGAAAGAAGACCTGAGGATCCCAGAGTGATAGACAGACCTCCTTCACCTCTAAACCTTTAAAGTTGATTCTCCGTGACATCTGACTGCATTTTATTTTGATGAGCACAACACACGTCCTCGGAGCCTCTCAGCCTTGAGCTGTGTGGAGTGGGCTTCTGTTGCTTACAGCCACAGACTTGGGCTGAGTAGCAATCCATCCCGTGTGCTGGGGAGAGACAACTCTGAGAATGGTACAGATATCCCTAAGCTGGTGACAAACTCACAAGCCATCCCTATGACCGATCGGTGACTCTGGAATATCACTGTGCAACAAAACGCTTTCAGGGGTGTTCTGAAGTCGAGGCTGTGGAAAGATGTGTGTGCTTATCCTTAAGAATTCAGGGTCACTTCTTGTCAGCCTGTGACACCGAGAGGTGGGGGAGGGGGGCATGGCGGGGAGGAAGGGATGACTCTAACTCCCTGAGGGCGCTACATCCTTCACAGAAAGCATGTGTCCTGATCAAAATCTCAGCAGAGAGACTCTACTTTCTCCAGGGGTCTGTAAAAAAAGACTCAAGAAACCAGCATTAATAAAGAAGAAGGTGGGAAGGGACCAAAAGGGGGTAGCAGGACACAAGTGATCTGATAAAGAAAATGGGGAAATGTGTGTGTATGGGCGCAGGGGGAGTTCAGAAGGGAGGGGAGATAAATACAGAGTAAGGTAACATAATAATAAGGATGCCTGGAAAAGCCACAAAAACTCACACTTCTATTTAATAAAAAAACCTATAATATACATAATTCCATGTCTAAATATACATATATAGCTTTAATGAACTTTTCTCACCTGGGATGATGGTACTCCCTCCAAGAGCCAAAGACCACCTAACAAAATCCCCAAGACTAGACACAAGAAGCCCTTTCTTCTGAGTTGTTAGTCCAGGCTATCCCAGAGACTCCCACAATATTCAGCCTATTGCTTTTGTCCTTGGTTACCCCGAGAGGTAGAAGGTAAGTTTCTAACACTGAAAGCACTGCACACTTCAGAGTCTGGACACCCCTGAGCTGGAACCAAGCTGAATGTCCCTTCTACGTGGACCAGCTTTCATGGTTCCAGAAAGTACCGTGAAGAACTTCAAAGGAGGGAGGCCAGCAACAGTCCTATCCGGCTATAAACCTATAAACCACATCAACCGCCTGCAAGCCATAATGAGCCTACGAGTGTAATAGTGGCCCACAGACCTCTGCAGTAACCAATAGCTCTTTAACTGGACTTTAAGATCCACCCCACCCAACCAAAGGGAAACCAAACCTAGTACTGGAAATCAACCTAACTACTCAGCCCTAGTGAAGCCATGACTATTAGAGGAGACTGTCTAACCACTAATTTACTAAGACAGCACAATCCCTAACAATAACCTAGAAACATTTCTCCTTATACCCACTGAGAAGTGTAGATCACTCCTCATCCAGAAAACCTAGCAACAGACAGAGACCACTTCAGAAAGCCACACTAATTGCAATGCACTTTTGCATCCCAGTCCCCATGGATAAATCTATAAAACATTCCCACGCCCTGCACGTAAGGTTCAGGGGCCATTGCGGAAGAGAGAGAAGAAAGTTCGTAAGAGCCAGAGGATCAAGGTGTTTGCTGTGAGATTGTGTCTCCTAGTAACATCAGAAGCTGTGCCTGTACAGCCTCACTGATGTGACTGCCCAGGGATGACACCAAACAGACATTCCAGCCTAGACAGAGAAAGGCCCATGCGGCCTCCGCCCTACACAAAGAAATATAGGTAACTAAGGAAATCTGGGAGGGGAGAGGTAGTCTTCCCCAGGAAAGAGCACACCAATTGATTGTACAGTACCAAGCACAGTCTTCCCTCAGAACATACAAACAAGTAAAAATTATATGGTCTGAGCAGATTATAGGAATATACATGTGAAATTACTCATTAGTGAAAAAAAGAGGCCAGAAATTTGAATGAACATTGTTTTAGTCAGGGTTTCTATTCCTGCACAAAACATCATGACCAAGAAGCAAATTGGGGAGGAAAGGGTTCATTCAGCTTATACTTCCACACTGCTGTTCATCACCAAAGGAAGTCAGGCAGGAACTGATGCAGAGGCCACGGAGGGATGTTACCTACTGGCTTGCTTTGCTTCCTCTGTTTTGGTCCGGTTGCTTTCTTATAGAACCCAAGTCTACCAGCCCAGAGATGGCACCACCCACAAGGATTTCCTCAACTGAAGCGCCTTTCTCTGTGATAACTCCAGCCTGTGTCAAGTTGACACGCAAAACCAGCCAGTACAAGCGTGAAGAGAGGTATATGGAAGAGTTTGAAGAAAGGAAAGGGAATGGAGAAATGTTGTAATTATAGTATAATCTCAAAAATATATGTGTAAGTAATAAATGAGGTGTCTTAAGTACCGAATCAACATTTATTGACTATCCCCTGTATACTGAGCAGGGTGGTTGTGGGGACTCTCAGATTCAGTGAATTTTTGGGGAGCGGGGGTTGGTTTTTTCGAGACAGGGTTTCTCTGTGTAGCCCTGGCTGTCTTGGAACTCACTCTGTAGACCAGGCTGGCCTCAAACTCAGAAATCCACCTGCCTCTGCCTCCCAAGTGCTGGGATTAAAGGCGTGCACCACCACCGCCCGGCTCTAGGTTCAGTGATTCTAAGAAGGACCTCTAGAACCCAGAAAAGATACTGTTCTCATAGTCATGATTTATTATGCCAAAAGATACGTTAAAAATTCACCAGAAGAAATACAAGCAAGGGTCAGGGCCAGGACAGACGGAGTATGAAGCCGCTGGCTGACCTTGCTTGGTGGAGCCATGAAGGATCATCTTTGCTTGTCAGCAGGGTGGCTTGGAGGGAGCAAAACTCAAGCAGTTCTTCAGTAGAGGTTAGTCCTTTATAACGTATCACCGCAGTAGGAAGTTCCAGCAGGAAAGAAACCAGGCTCATGCCTGAGACAACCTGTCCTCTGGCTGGGAAGCCAGCAGCAGCATCCAGGAAACATGTCAGTAAACACTTCTCAGGAATGATGCAAAGTCCAGTTTCAAGCACAAGGCAAGCAGTATGCATAATTAGGCGATGTGCTCCATCCTGTGTTCTGTGCCTATCCTGTACTCAACAAGCAATGGGAACTCTATACATGCTCTGCAGGAAAACCAAGGCATCCAGTGTTACCCCAAAAGCCTTGCCCTGCGTGTCACCCAGCACTTCCTCCTTTGGCTTAGCTCCCCTCCTATGTCAGTACCATGTGATCAACAGATACTTCCCAGCACCTTTAAGGAGACCAGGCTCCAGGTAAGCCACTGAGGATGCAGGGGTGAAGATGGCGGGCATGAGTCTTGCTGTCATAGAGTCAGCAGTTAGGGTTTAGCAGAACAGGCAAAGAAGAGTATTAAAAGAACAAGTTCAGCTCCGTAGCGCTCAGCTTACCACCCACTAGCCTGGTCTGTTTGGAGAGGAATTGGCGCAGAAACACCTCTTGGAAGACAGAACGATTGGATAAGCCTCCCAGCCTGAAGAGCAATGGTAGCAGTTGGATCCTGAGCTGCAACAGTGACTGCCTTAGAAAGAACACATCATGGGGCTGGAGAGATGGCTCAGTGGGGAAGAGAACTGGCTGTTCTTCCAGAAGACCCAGGTTCAATTCCTACCACCTACATGGCAGCTCCCAGCTATCTATAACTCCTGTTCCAGAGGGTCTGACACCCTCACACAGACAGACATCCAAGCGAAATGCCAATACACATGAAATAAAAATAAATATCTTTTCTAGAAAGAACACATCGGATGGGTGGATGCAGAGAAGGTTCTAGAATGGACCCACGGTTTCACCCAAGTCTTTCACACAGCTCTTCCTGCCTGCTACAGATACAGAATCTAATTGGGATAGACATTGGCTTTAAGAGGAAGGAGAAGACAAAATCCATGAGTGGGAGAGGGGTTCCTTGATAGTCCACTCCTTAGGAAGCAAATTCTATGTGCTTTTTAAACGTCGAGGTCAACTGACATAAAACTAGCCACGTTAAGGTGAGTTCTTTCATATTCACAGTGTAGTGCAGGACTCCCTCCATCGAATGCTAAGACACTCATCCCTCAAACCAAACCCTGCACAGATTCCTCTGCCATGGCTGAGGGCTTGACATAGGCCTAGCTGGCAGGCATGAGAATGGGGTGTGTGTTGGCAACCTGGACCCACAATCTGCAGTCTGAGCTGTCTAAGATCTGTCTTTGACCCAGGCCGGGTCCCTCATTGTACCTGCCCTGCCGGAGTGATGATCAACATCTCTTTTCCTTCTCTGGAGAGAGTAGATGTCTGTTTAGGGGTAAGGACTGGACAGAGGGCTGAAGGGGCTGTGGAGGCAGGGAGAAGTCAGGCAGCATCCAATGTAACAAGGAGGGTGACTTAACTAGGGATTCTGTTGCTGCGAAGAGACACCATGACCACAGCAACTCATAAAGAAACATTTAATTGGGGCTGACCTAGAGTTTCAGCGTTTAGTCCATTGTCATCACAGTGGGAAGCATTCAGGCAGGCATGGTGCTGGGGAGGTAGGTGAGAGTTCTACATCCAGATCAGCAGGCATGGCAAAGGGAAGAGAGTGAGACTGGTCCCAGCCTGAGCTTCTGAGGCCTCAAAGCCTACTCCCGTTGACACACTTCCTGCAAAAAGGCCATACTTCCTAATAGCGCCACTCCCATGAGCCTCTGGAGGATGTTTGCATTCAAACTACCACAGAGGGAAAGTCCACAGCACGGCTTCCTGGGAAAAGCACTGTTGAGCAAAAGTCCTGTAGACACCTACGAGGTCATACCAAGTTCACCAAGCAGGACTGGGTGAATGGAGCATTAATGAACCCTGGAATCTGATCTTTACCAGATTCATGCACAAATGTATACAATTAATGTAATTCCAATAAATGCTCAGAGAGCACAGTACAGGCATTCCTGGTCCTGTCAGTCAGTGTCATTTAGAAACTTGTTAGAAATGCAAAGCCTGCCGCAGAGCTGCTGAACCTGGCACTCTAGGAATGAGCCCCAGACAATGCCTGTCTCAGCATCTTCAGTGAGATCTGTAGCAGGAGAGTAGAGAAGGGGAGCTTGGGGGGAGGGAGGGGTAGTAGCATACAGAGGAACCCAGTCCACAGAAAGAGACTGCAAGCCCTTCCCCACCTGGGCCACACACAGCAAACAGAACATGAACAAGAAAAGTCCTCTATACACAAACTCAGGCGAGGTGGGTGCCGTGTAAATAGGAAGGATCATGAGTCTCATGACCCAAGGCTTCTAAGCACAGTTCGTCAGCCGATCCCCAAGACTTCTCTTTCCTAACAAACTGTCTCTACTTCTAAACAAGTATCCCTGGTCTAATTCTTTGTCCTGGGACACAAGACCCTGGAAACCCGGTGGCCCAAACTGAGATCCACACCTATATCAACCTTATAGCAACCACGGTTCCTGAATCACAGCATCAGCACCATTTAGGTGTTCACGAGTTCCCCAGGAGAACTCCAAACATCTCATGAACACATGCAGAGCCATCCCTGACGCCACCACTCCATCTGCCCAGGTCTGTGCCCGTCCCCGCTGCCTGTGTGCTTATTCAAGATGGAGTTTGGTTTGCCCAGTGCTCCCCTGAACGCTGGGCCTTAGACTCCCTGTGTGCTGGGCTCCACGAGTCACGTACTGCCGTTATCCCCACTTCTCCATGAAGAGATCAAGGCTCACAGAAGTAAGTCAACCTGCCGAGAGACATACAGGCAGTACATAGAAGGCTTGAGATGAAGCCAGAACCAACACAGCAGTACCATTTCCATCCTGTCTAAGTGGCCAAACCAAGTCTCCAACCACCTAGCTTCCCAGGTTCCCCAGCTGTGGGAAAAGAGATGCCCTTTCTGACCTATCTGATGAGGAGAAATTGCAAAGTCGCATTCAAAGGAATTGCAAAATGTAGCGTGGACATTTTTGCAGCCCACCTTACAGATACATTTTAAAGTACAATGACAAATTCTGTGTCAGTCAAGGCAGTGTGTTATTGGAATTCATTTGAGGGACACTTCCAGGGGATGGGCTGTTAACCAGAGTTAATGCGAATTTTCATTTCTCATCATGCTAATAATAGCAAATTAAAGTGCAAAAGACATACACATCTTAAAAGGAGCAACTACGGGCCAAATATCTGAGGCAGAACAGTGCGGATGCATTGTCTCTGACCCTCCCGAGCCCCATGAGTCTTCTCAACCATGTCCCGGATGCAGAAAGTAGCCCAGAAGTGGCACTTACCTCTCCTGAGCCGCAACGTCTGAACATCAGCCCAGGTCTGTCGGTTTCGAAGTGAGCACTTTGTGACGCCAAGCACACAGCTGGCCATTCCAGGAAGACCACGCAGTGTGGGGAAGCAATTCACTTTACGTGACTTGACCCCCTGGTCCTTAAGAACACTCTGGCCCCGTGATGCCGGCTTGCCTTTGCAAGACATCTTCTGGTCAATGCAGGGTCAAAGTTTTAATAGCCTCGGGGGCAGCTATGTTATGGAGGCTTCTATTGTCTGGTTACTTAGGGAAACAGTATAGCTTAATTTTATTAATTCGTATTGATTTTTATATAGCTTGGCTCTTCCCACAAAGAATTTGAGGGAACTTAGAACCAAAACAATACAACAAAATACAGAGTTCCGGAAATCCAGTGCTGGTACAGACATATTCCCAGAACGACTATGGCATCCTTTGCTTTCTGAGGACAAAATGAGAAAACAATGTCTCGTTTTGTCCTCATAGAAATCTCAACTTTGGAAGAGGTCTCGGGGTGTCTCCAACCGCAGAATGAAAAAGTCTTCGCAGAGTGTATTTTAAAAGCATGTGGCTTAGCCCCACCCCCAGGCTCTGGTTCAGGTGGTCTGCACAGGCCTTAAAACATGTTAAATAAGTTTGAAATCTGCCTCTAGGCAACTAACTCTCTTACAAGAGGCATGGGGATTATACTCTGGGGAGAAGAATAAAACCCAAACTAGTTAACAATGAAGGAGTCACCGTTACAGTACACACTTCTTTTATTTATTTTAATTTTATTATTTGTTTTACTTGTTCACTTTACACCCTGCTTGAATGTCCCCCTCCTGGTCACCCCCTCCCACAATCCTCCCCCCATACTCCCTTCCCCGCCCCCTTCTTCTCTGAGCAGGTGTGCCCCTCCAGGCTAGCTCCCTACTCTGACACTTCAAGTATCCACTAGGTGAGGCTAGGCACTTCCTCTCCCAAAGAGGCAAATGAAAGGAGGGACCTGGGAGGGAGGGAGGGAGGGAGGGAGATGGGGAAGGGAATGGGGGGCTCAGGATCAGCTGTACGGAAGGACAGAGAGATAGCTAGATGGCCATGGAAATGAATGGAAATCTGCAATTGACTGGGTGAGGAGAGGGGTGGGGCATCTCCAGGATGAGACAGAGACCTGGGATAAGGGAGGAGCCTAAGAATCAATGGGGATGACCTTAGCTGTGACTCACTACATTGGGGATATGGAACCTGAAGAGGCCACACCTTGTAGCCAGTCAGGAACCCCAGTGGAGCAATAAAGACACCAGCCCACCCATAAAACTTTCAACCCCATACTTATCCAAGAAATGCAGGCACGGGGGATGGAGCAGAGACTGAGGGAGTGGTCAACCAATTACGGTACTTCTGGGTACTTCGGATCAGTGCACTTCCTGAGAGTCTGGGCCTGGCGCTCAGTCCCAGATGTTGAATGGTTGAGACAGAGGAGAACCGCAGCCCCAAGAAACTGGAAGTCCAGCTGCTGTGAGCTCCATAAACGCCTGCCCAGGCGTCCTGTGCATCCAGCGAGCCAGCAGCACAGCCCCCCGAGGGATGAGGGTGTTCTAAGGACAAAGTACCCAACCAAAGCAACTTAAAAAGACCCCACGATGTAAGAGATAAACAGTCCATTGTGCTAGGGAAGGCACAGCAGTATCCCCAAAGGCCAGCACAAGTGGCTACAACTCCTTACATCTTTCCAGACCAGGAAGCAGAGTGGAAGAAGCAGAATCTCAACTCTCTTTCCTCCTTTTCCCCCCTTTTACTCAGTCTGGACTCCCTGGTTCATGAGAAGGTGAATGAGTGTGTTATCCTCCGTGAATCTGCTCTGTAAATATTCTCACTGTCATGCCCCGAAGAGTGTCCCCTGAGGGACTCTAAATCCCATCGACTCGATAACCAAGATGAAGGGTCTCAGCAGTTAAGTGTCATTCACAACAGTGCTTTATGAGAAGTGCTGGAGGAGGAGAGGCTGCGCTCCCCAAGAGAGAGGCCGCAGTGCTTGGCGGTCACTAAGTATGCCATCTGACAGGGAATGCCAGGCTTCTCTGAGACTTGGCCTTGTTGCTTGCAAGGTAGTGGTAAGCATAGCAGGAAGCTCATTAATTAGCTGGTCATGGGGTCAACAAAGGGGTAAACAGGGAAGAAATATCACAGGGCTGTAGGATCCATGTTGGCCCATGTGTTTCTATACCAGGCACTTCAAAGGGTGATCCGGTTGCATGTAGAGGTGGTGGTGGTGGAGATGAATATCACAGTGGTGCAAATAGTGGTGGAGAAGATGGTATTGGTGACAATCATGGTGTTGGAGAGTATACTGGTGGGGAAATGGTAAAAGTTCTGGTAGTGGAAATAGTGGCATGTGGTAGTGAAGGTGGAGTTGAAATGGAGATGCTTTTGGTGCTAATGCCAGTAGAGATTCTGATGGTGCTGATGCCAATAGAGATACTGATGGTGCTAATGCCAGTAGAGATACTGATGGTGCTGATGGTGTCTGTGGAGCTGCTGATGGAGAAGTTGAGGGTGGTGGTTATGAGGTTGAAGGTAATGGTGGTGTATGTGATAATTGTGATGTGGTAGTGCTGTGTTACCTCTCTCTCTTCCACTAGGCAGCAAACATCAAAACCAGACTAAGGTGCAGCCTGAAGGCTATAGAGTATGGTGAGGAGGAGTAAGTCTGGTTTGACTACCAACTTGGAGATAAATGGAACTTGTGGCTGGAGAGTGGCTTTGTTGCCGCAGAAAACATTGGAAGTTTGATGTATGGATTTGGGAATCATCACACAATGCAAGGAAGGTCTCTACAGAGTCTGCGCAAGGCTGTGGCACATCCTATAAAAGAAGCCACTGGGATTTCATACATGCACGCAATGTATTTGATTGAGTAAACACCATTTCATCTCTTCCAGTTCCTCCCCTGTCCCTGCTAGAGGTATTCCCTCAAATTCACACGCCCCCTCCCCCACCCCCAGCTCTCTTCTTTTCTCTTTCAATCCCAAAGTTTTGCTAGCACACACATAAGTGCAAGGCCAGAATGGGGAGTCTCCATGGGCTCTCACTCTCCCTACTCCATGCTGGGACTTACCTGCCTTGACCTTGCAGGTCTTAGGCATCCAGTCACAGCTACTATCATGTAAAGAAAACACTTTATTATAGTCATTCACTGCCTCTGGCACTTACAATCTCTCTGACCCTTCTTCCTCAGAGATCCTTGAGTCCTGGGAAGAGGTGGCATTATACAGATTGTCCTGAATGATAATGGCCCACATAGGCTCATATGTTTCAATACTTGGTCCCAGTTGGTGAAACTGTTTGGGAAGGATTAGGAAGGTGTGGCCTTGCTGGAGGAGGTATGTCTGTGGGGCTGAGCTTTGAGGTTATAAAAGTCTGTGCATTTCCAGTTAGACTCTCTCCAGCTCCTGCTTGGAATCAAGATGTAATCTCTCAGCTACTGCTCCAGTGCCAGACCTGCCACCTGCTGCCGTATCATCTGCTGTGATGGTCATAAACTGGTCCTCTAAAATTAAAAGCCCCAGTAAACTGTTTCTTCTAGAAGTTGTTTTGGTCATGGTGTCTTAGTACAGCAATGGAAAAGTAACTGAGACGGATGTCTGTTTAGAGCTGAGAACTCTGGGATAGCTTATTCTCTGCACCTTGATGAGTCTCTGCATTAATCAACATCTATGGCAGAGAGAAACTTTCTCTGATGAGGGCTAACAGGCACACTGCTTTATGGGTATAAACTTCATTCCTTAGAAGTCAGCTTAATATCATGCCCATCTAGCAAAGCAATGGTGGTAGGTTCTGCCCTAGGGCCTATGACTACCTCATCTCTGGTTCTTGACCAAAATGGGCTATTCTCTAGAGTAACTCGATTTATTTCATTTCATTTGAAAAGCACATCACAGGTTGTGCTGCTATCAAGTATGTTACCTGTTCATTTTCAATATGAACTTCCTAACAATCAACCTTACTAGAAAATAAAATAATGTCTCTATGGGTACTTGATTCTCTACAAAGTCATGCTGGGTCTAGGGGTCCTTTCGCATGCCTCTTTCCCTTCCCCCTCCCCCTTCTTTATTATAGAGTTTGGTTAAATTCTATTCTGTGTCTAGCTCAAGTCTGTAAAGGATCATTAGTGTCCCTTGAAAGCATCCCTTTTGGTCTCCCTCCGTTTGTGGCTTCCCCACTTCAGACTTTGCCTCTCTCTCCATGTGTGTCCCCTGTGTCACTTCTCCATATTTCCATGTATTCAGTCACCTTAGCCTAACACAATCCCATCCTGTCATCCCTGTAAAGATATGTCTCCACACAATGTCTTTCGTTCACAAGTTACAGGGTATGGTTGTAGATCTACCTTACATGGAGACCCTGTGCAGCCTAAAACTGGACATAAAACTGTTAAGTTTTATTCTAATGTTAGTTTTTATTGTTTCCTTTCCAATCAAAAAATTAATAACTGCACATGTTTAGAGTGTACAATGTACTGTCCTGATACTTGTTTACAATATGACTTTTGTCATGTAACTTCAACTATCTCTTTGAAAAGCCTTGTATCATTTTTCCCAGATGAGGAAAAAGACTTTACTTCAAAATTTAAGCAAACAGCTCTACCCATCTTGAAGGGTCAATGGCTCCAACCTACACCTGTTCTGACTGTTTTCCAGTTTGGAGGCCAGCTTCCTTTCCTAAGATCTTAGGAAATCTGCTTAGTTTTGACTATTGAGTCTACTAGATGCTCAAACCCATGACTGTCTGAGAACAGCCATGTCTCCACCACTGGGACAGTTCTTCCGTATCAATCTGCTCACACACAGATCATCTGCCTTTAAGGACTGGACCACCAGTCTGACAGTCCATCAACTTGTATTACATGCCACCCCATGCTCCCGTCCACCCAGTCTGAGGCTGCATTTCATCTCTGAGAATGTTGTGTTGGGGGGGGGGGGTCTCATCAGTAGCATGGGATACAGTGGTTCTTAGAAGCAATATCAAAATCAATCTGCCATACTTCAAAATCTATGTAAAATGAGTTGAGCAACCCTAATAGCACAGGAGGTCTTCAAAATTCAATGGCTTACTTCGCCATTGCTTATGGGCCCCCTACTGGTCACCAGTCACTGTACCAGAGCTGGGAGTCACACTGTCAAGAGGGAGCAATATATAATCACAGGCTAGAAGAACCTCAAGAGAGATGCTAATCCAATCAGCTCACAGTTATCGCTAATGCTCAGATTTTTGAAGTTCTAAAATGAACAATGAGGAGGTGATTCTTTGGTAATGTAAAATAGGGATACTCTGTCCCTTCTGGGAGAGTATCAAAGAAGGCTCGCTCTGGAAGAAGGGACACAGAGTCAAGTCCAAAGGATGTGTAGGAATTGTCGAGTCAGGATTTCATCACTATAGAAAGAAATTAGGATCTATGAGCACACATAATACTGATTCCCAGTTCCTTCTCTGCCTGTGAGATTTAAGTCTCTGTTATATGCCAAGCCTTAGTATTTGAGGATCTCATGCCTTGCATTTCTGGTGATTCTTATTTACGGAGAAGGTAAGGATATGCAGAACTCAGAGGAAGAGACTGGGGGTAGAGAGAAGGGGTTTGTCAAAGTCTTGTGAAGGAAGGAGTCTGGAGCAATGGCAGAGCCCAGAAGAGGTGGTGAAACTTCAGTAATGAGGAGAGGACATAGGCAGGACAGTGGGGCAAAACCCCCAAAGACTACATTGAGATTTTCTTTAAACATCACTGGGAATCTAGGAGGTTTCTTTTTAAATTTAAGTATTTACTATTGTGGGGTTTTGGCCATGATTCGTTTTGCTTTCTGGGAAAGATCTCCCAGGCTCCTTGGTAGAAAACAGATTGGAGAGAGCAGAAGGAATTATCTTGACCACTGTGTGAAGAGTGGGGGAGTCTGTCGACCTGCAGGCTGCAAACCAGAAGACGCTCAGCGGGATGATTACAGGGTACCGTCTGCCAGTCAGCTGGCCTCCACCAGAGGAGCCAGCCTTGCCAGGCATTTTGGAAGCTGCAGTAAACACTAATCAACTCCAACCAGAACCTCTCTTCAGATGGACCCAGCACAGTGGTTTCAACAGCCTGGCTTGATACACAGATAGCAAGGCCACCTCGGTCAGTGTACAGGCGGCCTGCTAGAAGCCATATGCCCAGCTTAATTCTTCCAGAAGTCTGGTGCTTACAGCCACGTGTGCGCATGTGCATGGCGCGCACACACACACACGCACACACACACACACACACGCACACACGCACACACACACACACACACACACACACAGAGTCTTAATATGGTTACAGCTTCAACTCCTGAGAAAAGGAGGAGGGGCAGCATTCCTGCCCAGGCTCAGGAATGGAAAAAAAAATTGTCAGAAGTGATTCTTGGCTGAGATTGGCAACACACGCTGTCACTTGAACCTATCAATAGACCAGGCTGATGATGTTTTTCACTTAACACCTAGTGACAAGGCTGTCAGAAACTGGCAGGCGATCCCCGTATGCCCTGCCAAAAAAGAAGAACATGAAAATCTGTCAAAAACCCATGCTTGTTAATAAATAGGACCCCTGGAATTCTTTTGTAAGGGAACCCGAGGTTTCAGATGTCTAGGCAGTGTTGCCAGGGATTCAGATCATCCCACTGAGCAGGGAACTAACAGGGAGTGGGGGAGGGGGGGTGGAGGGGAGGGGCTTCTCTCTGGCTCTGGTGTTTCACGTGACTGTTTACTGGCAGAATGAAGAGGGGGTAAATCAATGACACTAATCTTTGTCAGTTCTAGTATGAGGTCAGTGGGGGGCGAAGGGGGACAGAATTTACGCCGCCACCCACTAGGCTCTGGTAAGATTCTGTATGCGCTGGTGCATGGACAGTGTCGGTAGGAGGAAGGTTCAGAGGGTAGATGCAACATCCAGAAGCTAAGCGTGTCTCGCTTCTGTGCTTCATGCTAATCTGTGAGGAAGATTGCAATTCTCTCCAAGATGCTAGGCAAGGTCATGTGACTTGCCTTGGCCAATGAAAGCTCTGCGTGTCGCACTGCAGAAAAGAAAGCTTTTGGAGTCAGTCTACAATCTGCAACTTGCCCTTTCCTCCTGGCCTGGCACTGGAAAGTGGCTTCTCTAGCACAGCAGCACACCGTGAGGTCAGTTTTGGGAGCAGCCCAGCTCACCTGCGGTAGACATGAGCTTGAGTGGAAGAGGAAGCGGGTGGCTTCAAGCCGTAGGCACGGCCACAGCAGAGCCATCTTGAAGAATTTCCTCTCTTCTCCCGCCACCCTTTCCTGCCCTGCAAAAGCTTTCAATGCAAAATGTTTACTGCCCGTTTGGGGCTGGGTCTGCCCATGGTGGCCTTGAATGAGATCTTAGCCTCCCTGAGATCTTCAAACTGTGAATGATAATACTGTCTACCAGGTGTTGTCCTTTCAGTGATCAGATAAAATGTCTGCCGTGATTAACTACACAGAGATAATAGATTCTTGTGCAATCACACAAGTTCATGCAGAACACTTGTGCCCATCAGTAGTACCACATTTTGGTATATGCCACACAGAGGGTACCTATGTAATCCAGTAAGAACCTGGCATGCTAAGTCTACAGTGAGCCTCTCTGGCTGGCAGTATTTTAAACATAGTTGTCATAGTCTGGTTGCTGGAGGGCTTAAGTGTCCCCTGTGTGACTCCACTGGGAGAGGATTCGGGGAAATTCTCCCCATGATGCTGATCCTCTCACTGAGCTAAATAATAGCTTCTGCACCAGAGCCCGAGTACCCTCAACCTCTGCATGCACCCCCTAACCTGGGATTCTCACAAGACTCAAAAGCAGCAACCTGTGGGTTGCAACCTTTTGGGGGAATCAAAGGACCCTTCCACAGGGGCTGCCTAAGGACCATCAGAAAAGACAGATATTTTACATTACAACTCATAAGGATAGCAAAATCACAGTTATGAAGAAGCAACGAGAACTTTCCAGCTGGAGGTCACGACAACTTGAGGGACTGCATTAAAGGGTCACAGCTTTGGGGAGGTTGAGCATCAATGTTCAAAAGTATGGTGGATGCATTGACCGCTACAAAGCATTGGTGAGTTAGTTATCAGTGTGTGGGGGATGGTTAGTTATTCGAAATAAAACAAAGGGTGGATACAGAACAAAATGGAAACACCTAATTCACAGGTAACCACGAAATAAAAACCATCTATGCACCCAAGATAGCCACCACTATCAGCTACCCAGCATGGTGACTGATGTAGTGTAAGATGGCAGAAAGAAGCCAGGCGCGGTGGTGCATGCTTTAACCCCAGCACTCGGGAGGCAGATGCAGGCGGATCTCTGTGAGTCGAGGATTGCTCGCATGGAATTCAAGCCCGCCCAGGCTCCGTCTTAACTCAGCAGTTATTATCACAGATTGCCACAAACTTGAGGTTAAAACAACATTACCATAGAAGCATTCTGAGCCAAGTAGAGAGATACAAAATCAACATATACAAAGCAATAGTTCTCTCTATACATTAATAAGAAACTGGCTGGAAAGAAGTCAGGAAAGAAATCCCATTCACAAAAACCTCAAAAAGTAAAATTTCTGGGCATAATCCTAACAAGGACCTCTCCAGTAAAATCCATAAGACACCAGAGAAAGGACATGTTAGGGAACAGCAGAAGCTATGAAGACTCTCCGATGTTTATGGATCTACAGAATAAATATTGTCAAGATTACTAGAAAAATCTACAGATTCAGTGCAATACCCATTGGATTTTCATTGGCATCTCTTTCACTGAAATATAAAAACAAAAAAGGCTAGAATTTACAAAGAAGCCCCAAAAATCCTAAAGAACCCAGAGGGGGAAAAATAACAATGTTGGAAGTATTTCTAACATAGAAGAATATCTAACTTCAAATTACATTACAGAGATAGACTGGTTCTGGCTCGGGGACACCTAAGCCATTAAGAATGTAAGGCACAGAAACAAATCCACACAGCTATATGTGAGAAAAAGACAAAAAAGAGTGCTGAGGAAACTGGGCAAACAACTTGGAAAAGAACGCCATGCCAGCTCTGCCCCGACCCTACAAAAATATCAAAGACCTCAGTGTAAGCCCAGAACCTCAAAACTACTATAGAAAATCACAGAGGAGACATTTTGATGTCTAGATGCTGGGTGCTAGAGTTTGAACAGGACTCCAGTAGTTTAGCAAACAGGAACAAGGATTGGCAGACAGGATTTAGTTAAATTTAAATACTTCTATACAACCAAGGTAGTCTGAATAAGAACTGGCTAATAGACCTGAATGCTTGGTCAGTTAGAGAGTAGCACTAGGAGGTGTGACCTTGTTGGAGTAAGTCTGTCACTGGGAGTATGCTTTGGGGTTTCAAATGCTCACACCAGGACCAATTCTCTCTTTCCCCTCCCTCCCCTCTCCCCTCTCTCTCCCTCTCCCTCTCCCCCTCCCTCTCCCCTCCCTCTCCCTCTCCTCTCCCTCTCCCTCTCCCCTCCCTCTCTCCCTCCCTCTCCCTCTCCCTCTCCCCTCCCTCTCCCTCTCCTTCTCCCCTCCCTCTCCCCTCCTCTCCCTCTCCCTCTCCCTCTCCCTCTCCCCTCCCTCTCCCCTCCCTCTCCCTCTCCCTCTCCCTCTCCCTCTCCCTCTCCCTCTCCCCTCCCTCTCCATCTCCCTTTCCCCCCTCCCCCTCTCCCTCCGCCCTTCCTCTCCCTTTCCCCTCCCCCTCTTCCTCCCCTCCCCCTCTTGCTCTCCCTCCCTCTTCCCCTTCCTCTCTCCTTCCCCCTCTTTTCCTGCTGCCTACAAATGTGGATGTGGATTTAGAATTCTCAGCCACATCTCCAGCACCATGTCTGCCTGCATGCCATCTTTATAAGAGTTGTCATGGCCATGACATCTCTTCATAGCAATAGGACACCGACTAAGACAAAAAAACCAAAAGATGACCACCATACTGAAGAGGCAGCTTACAGACTGGAAAGAGAAAAGGGACCCTTGAGCAACTATTCGTCTGAAAGCACATTCGTTAGTATATTGAATAAAAAACTGCAAGAGTTAAAGAGCAAAAACCAAAGCAAATAAATCAGTTGTTGGGTGGGCCACGGTAGTGCACAGACATGTTTTAAATGGCCACTAAACACATGAGGCATTGGAGAGGTTGCTGAGTGGTTAAAGGTGCTTGTTGCTTTTCCAGAGGACTCAAGACCCAGAACCCACATTGGGCAGTTAGTTCACAACTGCTGGTAACTCCAGCTCCAGGGGACTTGACCCCATTTGACCTCTGTGAGCACACCCTCTCAAGCCTGGGAGCCTGTGAAACAAACTATTAAAAAATAAATACATAATGTCCAGAGAGATGGCTTAGCAGTTAAGAACAAAGCACCCAGGTTCAGTTTTCCAGCGTCCACATGGTAGCTCACAATTATCCCTAACACAAGTGTCAGGGGATCCAATGTCCTCTTTCTGACCTCTGCAGGCACCACACAGACATGCCGTACATAGATGTTCATACAGGCAGAACACTCCAACGTATAAAATTTAAAATAAATAAATAAGTCTTTTAAAATATTTTTAAAACTTTTTTAATGTTCGATGTCTTTAGCCATCTGGAAGTGCAAATTAAAACTATACTATGATTCCATCTCACTCAAGTCAGAATGGCCATCACATAGAAAGACAATAACAAATGCTGTGGTGGAAATGAGGGGAAGGAAGCGTGAAGCTCTATTGGTGAGAAGGAAAATAAGTCCAAATACTCCAAAAAGCAATAGGGTTGTTCCAGGGGTGGGGCGGGATGGGGCGGGTGGGCGGGGCAGGGCGGGGCGGGGGTAATATCATAAATTGAAAACCACAGGATCCAGATGTGCCAGGTCCTGGAATGTTCCCAAAAGACTCCAAGTCAGCTTATTAAGAGATATCTGCACATCTAGGTTCGTTTGTTTCTGCACTGCCCACAACAGTCATGGAATCAGCCTTGGTGGCCATCAGACTTGGTGGCCGCCAGCTAAGCCACAAGTTGCTTATTGCACCATAAGGAAGAATGAAATTGTGCCATCTTCAGGCCATTTGGTGGAACTACATATCATTATGTTAAGAGAGGCAAGCCAGACTCCCAAGAAAAGTCTCACCTGTTTTTTTATTTGTTTGTTTGGGTTTTTTTGTTTTGGTTTGGTTTGGGGGTTTGTTTGTTTTAGGTGTAAAAGGAAATGTGGAGGGGGATAAGTAGGGGAAATAAAAAGCATGGAAAATAATTGGAGCAAGTTACCCGTAATAAAAACTTTATACAATTACTATATATTCATAAAAGTATTTGAGAGCAGGATTCCATCCTCCCACCATCCTAAAGGCTAGAATCCGAAACCAGGACATCAGGCAGACCTGAGGGGCTAGGAGAGGGGGATCTTTGCCTCTTCCGCTATTGGCTAGCACCAAGCTCATTGGACCATGGGTGGCTGCGTCACACCAGTGTCTGCTAGGTCTTCAAACCTCCTCCTCTTCCCCTGCTTTCTGTGCCTTTCCAGGATCCTCAGCCAGAACGGGACTGGGGGGCCACCCAGGCATTTTGGAGATGTTCTGATTTTAAGATGCTTAGCTTACCTACACCGTAACGTTCTGCAGGTGACAATATAGACAGTTTTTGAGGGCCACCATCTACTGCTTAGTTTCTTGCCCCTCAGCTCTGATACCCTTTTTTTTTTTTAAAGATTTTATGTTTATAACTAAGTACACTGTAGCTGTCTTCAGCTGCACCAGAAGAGGGCGTTAGATCTCATTATGGATGGCTGTGAGCCACCATGTGGTTGCTGGGAATTGAACTCAGGGCCTTTGGAAGAGCAGTCGGTGCTCTTAACCACTGAGTCATCTCTCCAGCTCCTCGGCCCAGATACTTAACCTTTTGGCACGTCACAGGATTGCTCTGAAGACTGACAGAGCATAATGGTGATCACATGGCACACACGGTCTGCTATCTCCTGAAATCACAAGAAACCTTAGCTGTCCTTGATGCCCGTTGTCACATAACATCCAGAAGAGGAGCTGGGGGCTGAACTCACACCGCAGTGACCATTCAGTCATGCCTCAGTGAGGAGAATGTGGGCGGAGCTAGCGACCATCTACCCACACCCTATAGCCATGCTGACTAGGACCCTTCCATACACACCCTGTGTTCCAGAGCTTACAACAGTGCTGAGTGCCCCCGGATCCCCTCCCAGGGCCCTCAATAATCTGGAGAATCTCAGCAACTCTGTTTCACCATCTCAGAAACCCGACAGTAATTACAGCTGCCACACTAGAGCGTTTGAGGGTTATTGAGTTAATGACTGTGAGTAAAGAAGCCATAAAAATCAGATAAATAAAACAGTCAATCAGCACGTGTTTATTGTGTCCACGGGGTGCACAGCACCGGACTTGGAAATAAAGATTAAAGGGGAGGAGAGCGAAGGAGAAAGAAGAAAAGTGAGTTCAATCAAAGCCTTCCTCAGGCTGGGATGCAAGGCCAGCTATAAAGTGAAAAGCTAGGCCCCTCCGAGGCACTGAGAGATGGAGACAAAGCTGTCTGCCCATGTGGAAGGAAAGGATAAAGAAAGACCTTAAGGAAAGGTAGAGGCTAAGGCTTTGGAGCAATAAAAACAACTACTCAATAATCAAAATAAAATAAAATAAAAAGATGCCCGACTGTCCTCACTATGAATTCAAATAGTGACAAAATGCCTGATTTCAATTCTCATGTAGAAAATTCTAATTCTGGTTTCTTGACACACTTGTGTATGAAAGGTGTGAAGAAACAGACTCTGCCATCCAGATGAGGGGACATTGTCAAGTGAGAAAAACCTCTATTAAATGAGCAATTAAATGGGGGACAGAACAACTAGAAGTATACATACATATTTGAATAAATAATTATCAAATAATTTCTATTCATAAATATTAATAAATAATATTAACAAATATTCATATTTAATACACATTACAAGTATGTTGCCTTAAAGAAACAAACCCAACTTCCTGAGCCGGAATATCCGGGCAGTGGTGGCGCACGCCTGTAATCCCAGCATTTCAGAGGCAGAGGCAGGCAGATTTCTGAGTTCGAGGCCAGTCTGGTCTACAGAGTGAGTTCCAGGACACCCAGGGCTATACCGAGAAACCCTGTCTTGAAAAACCAAAAACAAAAGAAAAAGAAAAATTAAAAAAAGAACTCCCTCACTTTGGTTAATGTGGCCATGATACCCGAGGGGAAACAGGAATGGGAGGACACGGGGCCTTTTACAGATTCAATGGGCCACTCTACAGCAAGAAAGTCATCTTGGAGAGGGTAATTACGCCTCCAATTGCTTTCCGTTTTATTTCATTTTCTTACCTGCAGTTGGCAAGCAGGGGAACCGTTATATCCATCCGCACCAAACCTCAAAGTGATTTCGGCTCCCCTGTTTCTATAGCAAACCCATGAAAGGGAGAAGCCTGCTGGTGCGAACTGCTTTGATGGAAGGAAGCCTCAAAAATGCATTTTAATTTCAATTTGTGTGAAGCTTTTGTATCAAATTACGGATCTGGGCAGGATGTGGCTCAGTGAAGAATCCCATTTTTCCCTCGGTTAGCGTGTATTCATTGTGCCATCATGGGGTGAAATAATTATTGTTAAAACACCCCCCTTCTCCTGTGATGGCTGCTGGTCTCCCACTTCCCAGACTGATCAGATCAGGGGACAAATGAGAGGTTAATAGTCACAGACCACACAGCTACCTACTTGGAAGCCCCCAGAGCAGGACAGCAAGGCAGAGTCCCCGAGGCACGTGCCTTGCTCCAGTGGGATTGTGCCAGAAGGATGAGGCTTAACTGCAAGACCACCAGCCAATGGCTGGCCAGCCAAGGTTGCCTAAAGGATCCAAAGCAAGGGGGAGGAACTGAGGAAATGCAGCTGCATTTTGCAAAACCACCAGGTCGCTGGTTCCCCCCAGCAGCTGGATTCACACAGTTGTTTTGATGCAAGTGAGACTGAGCCTGTAATTGAAGGGCAACACAATGTGGAAGGAGAGGGGGAGTAGAAGAACCACTACTGCCTAAATGGTTATTTATTCTGTCTGGTTTGGCAAATCCCGACGCATAGGGATGTACCTGACCAGGAT